>NC_091333.1:23701093-23718593 GCF_038502225.1 Cherax quadricarinatus | reverse complement strand
AAGACACCACTGATCCAAGACATAACTGATCCAAGACACCACTGATCCAAGACACAAATGATCCAAGACATAACTGATCCAAGACACAACTGATCCAAGACACCACTGATCCAAGACACAACTGAACCGAGGCACCACTGATCCAAGACATAACTGATCCAAGACACCACTGATCCAAGACACAACTGATCCAACACACAACTGATCCAAGACACTACTGATCTAAGACACAACTGATCCAAGACACAACTGATCCAAGACACAACTGATCCAAGACACCACTGATCCAAGACACAACTGATCCAAGACACAACTGATCCAAGACACAACTGATCCAAGACACCACTGATCCAAAACACCACTGATCCAAGACACCACTGATCCAAGACAAATCTGATCCAAGACACAACTGATCCATGACACAACTGATCCAAGACACCACTGATCCAAAACGCCACTGATCCAAGACACCACTGATCCAAGACATAACTGATCCAAGACACCACTGATCCAAGACACCAATGATCCAAGACATAACTGATCCAAGACACCATTGATCCAACACACAACTGATCCAAGACACCACTGATCCAACACACAACTGATCCAAGACACCACTGATCCAAAACATCACTGATCCAAGACACCACTGATCCAAGACACCACTGATCCAAGACACCACTGATCCAAAACACCACTGATCCAAGACACAACTGATCCAAGACACAACTGATCCAAGACACCACTGATCCAAGACACCACTGATCCAAGACACCACTGATCCAAGACACCACTGATCCAAAACACCACTGATCCAAGACACAACTGATCCAAGACACCACTGATCCAAGACACCACTGATCCAAGACACCACTGATCCAAGACACCACTGATCCAAGACACCACTGATCCAAGACACCACTGATCCAAGACACCACTGATCCAAGACACCACTGATCCAAGACACAACTGATCCAAGACACCACTGATCCAAGACACCACTGATCCAAGACACCACTGATCCAAGACACCTCTGATCCAAGACACAACTGATCCAAGACACCACTGATCCAAGACACAACTGATCCAAGACACCACTGATCCAAAACACCACTGATCCAAGACACCACTGATCCAAGACACAACTGATCCAAGACACCACTGATCCAAGACACCACTGATCCAAGACACCACTGATCCAAGACACCACTGATCCAAGACACCACTGATCCAAGACACCACTGATCCAAGACACCACTGATCCAAGACACCACTGATCCAAGACACCACTGATCCAAGACACCACTGATCCAAGACACAACTGATCCAAGACACAACTGATCCAAGACACCACTGATCCAAGACACCACTGATCCAAGACACCACTGATCCAAGACACCACTGATCCAAGACACCACTGATCCAAGACACCACTGATCCAAGACACCACTGATCCAAGACACCATTGATCCAAGACACAACTGATCCAAGACACAACTGATCCAAGACACCACTGATCCAAGACACCATTGATCCAAGACACCACTGATCCAAGACACCACTGATCCAAGACACCACTGATCCAAGACACCACTGATCCAAGACACCATTGATCCAAGACACCACTGATCCAAGACACCATTGATCCAAGACACCACTGATCCAAGACACCACTGATCCAAGACACCACTGATCCAAGACACCACTGATCCAAGACACCATTGATCCAAGACACCACTGATCCAAGACACCATTGATCCAAGACACCACTGATCCAAGACACCATTGATCCAAGACACCACTGATCCAAGACACCACTGATCCGACACGCTTTGTATCTTCTCTTTTCTCTTGTTCTACCTCTTCACCTTGTTCATCACCTAGTTCTTCACCTTGTTCTTCACCTTGTTCATCACCTAGTTCTTCACCTTGTTCATCACCTAGTTCTTCACCTTGTTCTTCACCTTGTTCTTCACCTTGTTCCTCATCTTGTTCTTCACCTTGTTCTTCACCTTGTTCCTCATCTTGTTCTTCACCTTGTTCTTCACCTTGTTCCTCATCTTGTTCTTCACCTTGTTCTTCACCTTGTTCCTCATCTTTTTCTTCACCTTGTTCTTCACTTTGTTCTTCATCTTGTTCTTCACCGTGTTCTTCACCTTGTTCCTCATCTTGTTCTTCACCTTGTTCTTCACCTTGTTCCTCATCTTGTTCTTCACCTTGTTCTTCACCTTGTTCTTCACCTTGTTCCTCATCTTGTTCTTCACCTTGTTCTTCACCTTGTTCCTCATCTTGTTCTTCACCTTGTTCTTCACCTTGTTCTTCACCTTGTTCCTCACCTTGTTCTTAACCTTGTTCTTCACCTTGTTCCTCATCTTGTTCTTCACCTTGTTCTTCACCTTGTTCCTCACCTTGTTCTTAACCTTGTTCTTCACCTTGTTCCTCACCTTGTTCTTAACCTTGTTCTTCACCTTGTTCCTCATCTTGTTCTTCACCTTGTTCTTCACCTTGTTCTTAACCTTGTTCTTCACCTTGTTCCTCACCTTGTTCTTAACCTTGTTCTTCACCTTGTTCCTCATCTTGTTCTTCACCTTGTTCTTCACCTTGTTCTTCACCTTGTTCCTCATCTTGTTCTTCACCTTGTTCTTCACCTTGTTCCTCACCTTGTTCTTAACCTTGTTCTTCACCTTGTTCCTCACTTTGTTCTTAACCTTGTTCTTCACCTTGTTCTTCACCTTGTTCCTCACCTTGTTCTTAACCTTGTTCTTCACCTTGTTCCTCACCTTGTTCCTCATCTTGTTCCTCACTTTGTTCTTCACCTTTTTCTTCACCTTGTTCTTCATCTTACTCACTTTGTTCTTCACCTTGTTCCTCACTTTATTCTTCACCTTGTTCTTCACCTTGTTCCTCACTTTGTTCTTCACCTTGTTCTTCACCTTGTTCTTCACCTTGTTCTTCACCTTGTTCTTCACCTTGTTCCTCACTTTGTTCTTCCCCTTGTTCTTCACCTTGTTCTTCACCTTGTTCTTCACCTTGTTCCTCACTTTGTTCTTCCCCTTGTTCTTCACCTTGTTCTTCACCTTGTTCTTCACCTTGTTCCTCATCTTGTTCTTCACCTTGTTCTTCACCTTGTTCCTCACCTTGTTCTTAACCTTGTTCTTCACCTTGTTCCTCATCTTGTTCTTCACCTTGTTCTTCACCTTGTTCCTCACCTTGTTCTTAACCTTGTTCTTCACCTTGTTCCTCACCTTGTTCTTAACCTTGTTCTTCACCTTGTTCCTCACCTTGTTCTTAACCTTGTTCTTCACCTTGTTCCTCACCTTGTTCCTCATCTTGTTCCTCACTTTGTTCTTCACCTTGTTCCTCACTTTGTTCTTCACCTTTTTCTTCACCTTGTTCTTCATCTTACTCACTTTGTTCTTCACCTTGTTCCTCACTTTGTTCTTCACCTTGTTCTTCACCTTGTTCTTCACCTTGTTCCTCACTTTGTTCTTCCCCTTGTTCTTCACCTTGTTCTTCACCTTGTTCTTTACCTTGTTCCTCACCTTGTTCTTCACCTTGTTCTTCACTTTGTTTTTCACCTTGTTCCTCACTTTATTCTTCACCTTGTTCTTCACCTTGTTCCTCACTTTGTTCTTCACCTTGCTCTACACCTTGTTCTTCACCTTGTTCCTCTCCCCTCTCTCCCCTCCCCTCCCCAACGCCACTCTCCCCTCCATTCCCCCCCTCCCGTTCCCCCTCCCCCACCCCCTCCCCCTCCACCTTAGTCAAAGATAAACGAACGCGGGGCTTTGGCGGCCAAATCTTTGACAAATGCCAAGTATTTCCCGTGTACCAGTGATGGCACACGTTCATTGTGCAACGTTCTTCACAGCAGAGTGATGGTACACGTTCACTGTGCAACGTTCTTCACAGCAGAGTGATGGTACACGTTCACTGTGCAACGTTCTTCACAGCAGAGTGATGGTACACGTTCACTGTGCAACGTTCCTCATAGCACTGATGATGCACGTTCATTGTGCAACGATCCTCACAGCAGTGATGGAATACGTTCATTGTGCAACGTTCCTCACAGTAGAGTGATGGTACACGTTCATTGTGCAACGTTCCTCACAGCAGAGTGATGGTACACGTTCACTGTGCAACGTTCCTCATAGCACTGATGGTGCACGTTCATTGTGCAACGTTCCTCACAGCAGAGTGATGGTACACGTTCATTGTGCAACGTTCCTCACAGCAGTGATGGAATACGTTCATTGTGCAACGTTCCTCACAGTAGAGTGATGGTACACGTTCATTGTGCAACGTTCCTCACAGCAGAGTGATGGTACACGTTCACTGTGCAACGTTCCTCATAGCACTGATGGTGCACGTTCATTGTGCAACGTTCCTCACAGCAGTGATGAAACACGTTCATTGTGCAACGTTCCTCACAGTAGAGTGATGGTACACGTTCATTGTGCAACGTTCCTCACAGCAGAGTGATGGTACACGTTCATTGTGCAACGTTCCTCACAGCAGAGTGATGGTACACGTTCATTGTGCAACGTTCCTCACAGCAGAGTGATGTTACACGTTCACTGTGCAACGTTCTTCACAGCAGAGTGATGGTACACGTTCATTGTGCAACGTTCTTCACAGCTGAGTGATGTTACACGTTCACTGTGCAACGTTCTTCACAGCAGAGTGATGGTACACGCTCATTGTGCAACGTTCCTCACAGCAGAGTGATGGTACACGTTCATCGAGCAACGTTCTTCACAGCTGAGTGATGTTACACGTTCACTGTGCAACGTTCTTCACAGCAGAGTGATGGTACACGTTCATTGTGCAACGTTCCTCACAGCACAGTGATGGTACACGTTCACCGAGCAACGTTCTTCACAGTAGAGTGATGGCACACGTTCACTGTGCAACGTTCCTCACAGCAGAGTGATGGTACACGTTCATTGTGCAACGTTCTTCACAGTAGAGTGATGGCACACGTTCATTGTGCAACGTTCCTCACAGCAGAGTGATGGTACACGTTCACTGTGCAACGTTCTTCACAGTAGAGTGATGGCACACGTTCACTGTGCAACGTTCTTCACAGTAGAGTGATGGTACACGTTCATTGTGCAACGTTCTTCACAGTAGAGTGATGGTACACGTTCATTGTGCAACGTTCTTCACAGTAGAGTGATGGTACACGTTCATTGTGCAACGTTCCTCACAGCAGAGTGATGGTACACGTTCACTGTGCAACGTTCTTCACAGTAGAGTGATGGTACACGTTCATTGTGCAACGTTCTTCACAGTAGAGTGATGGCACACGTTCACTGTGCAACGTTCCTCACAGCAGAGTGATGGTACACGTTCACTGAGCAACGTTCTTCACAGTAGAGTGATGGCACACGTTCATTGTGCAACGTTCCTCACAGCAGACTGATGGTACACGTTCATTGTGCAACGTTCCTCACAGCAGACTGATGGTACACGTTCACTGTGCAACGTTCTTCACAGCAGAGTGATGGTACACGTTCACTGTGCAACGTTCCTCATAGCACTGATGTTACACGTTTATTGTGCAACGTTCCTCACAGCAGTGATGGAACACGTTCATTGTGCAACGTTCCTCACAGTAGAGTGATGGTACACGTTCATTGTGCAACGTTCCTCACAGTAGAGTGATGGTACACGTTCATTGTGCAACGTTCCTCACAGCAGTGATGGAACACGTTCATTGTGCAACGTTCCTCACAGTAGAGTGATGGTACATGTTCATTGTGCAACGTTCCTCACAGCAGCGTGATGGCACACGTTCATTGTGCAACGTTCCTCACAGCAGTGATGGAACACGTTCATTGTGCAACGTTCCTCACAGCAGACTGATGGTACACGTTCACTGTGCAACGTTCTTCACAGCAGAGTGATGGTACCCGTTCACTGTGCAACGTTCCTCATAGCACTGATGTTACACGTTTATTGTGCAACGTTCCTCACAGCAGTGATGGAACACGTTCATTGTGCAACGTTCCTCACAGTAGAGTGATGGTACATGTTTATTGTGCAACGTTCCTCACAGTAGAGTGATGGTACACGTTCATTGTGCAACGTTCCTCACAGCAGTGATGGAACACGTTCATTGTGCAACGTTCCTCACAGTAGAGTGATGGTACACGTTCATTGTGCAACGTTCCTCACAGCAGTAATGGTACGTTCATTGTGCAACGTTCCTCACAGTAGTGATGATACACGTTCATTGTGCAACGTTCCTCACAGTAGAGTGATGGTACACGTTCATTGTGCAACGTTCCTCACAGCAGTGATGGAACACGTTCATTGTGCAACGTTCCTCACAGTAGAGTGATGGTACACGTTCATTGTGCAACGTTCCTCACAGCAGTAATGGTACGTTCATTGTGCAACGTTCCTCACAGTAGTGATGATACACGTTCATTGTGCAACGTTCCTCACAGTAGAGTGATGGTACACGTTCATTGTGCAACGTTCCTCACAGCAGTAATGGTACGTTCATTGTGCAACGTTTCTCAAAGCACTGATGGTACACGTTCATTGTACAACGTTCCTCACAGCAGTAATGGTACGTTCATTGTACAACGTTCCTAACGGCAGTGTGATAAACGTTCATTGTACAACGTTCCTGACAGCAGTAATGGTACGTTCATTGTGCAACGTTGCTCACAGTAGAGTGATGGTGCACGTTCATTGTGCAACGTTCCTCACAGCAGAGTGATGGTACACGTTCTTTGCAACGTTCCTCACAGTAGTGATGGTACACGTTCTTTGTAACGTTCCTCACAGTAGTGATGGTACACGTTCATTGTGCAACGTTCCTCACAACAGAGTGATGGTACACGTTCATTGTGCAACGTTCCTCACAACAGAGTGATGGTACACGTTCATTGTGCAACGTTCCTCACAACAGAGTGATGGTACTCGTTCATTGTGCAACGTTTCTCACAGCACTGATGGCACACGTTCATTGTGGAACGTTCCTCACAGCAGTGTGATGGCACTCGTTCATTGTGCAACGTTCCTCACAGCAGTGATGGTACGTTCATTGTGCAACGTTCCTCACAGTAGTGATTGTACACGTTCATTGTGCAACGTTCCTCACAACAGAGTGATGGTACACGTTCATTGTGCAACGTTTCTCACAGCACTGATGGTACACGTTCATTGTGCAACGTTTCCCACAGCACTGATGGTACACGTTCATTGTGCAACGTTCCTGACAGCAGCACTGGTACGTTCATTGTGCAACGTTCCTCACACCAGGTGTGATACAATATAGCCCAGCTCAAACGGGGCCCCTGACAAGGTCAGCACCCTTTTTGGTCTGCCCCCCCCCTTGGCCCTTAATCATGGTACGGCCCACCACCGGGGCCCCTTAACAAGGTCAGTGCCCATCATGGTCTTGCCTACCCTCCCCCCCCCCGGGCCCCTGACAAGGTCAGGGGGCATGCTTGGCACACCTTGAAGGTCATTAGAGAGTTCTGATACATCAGGTCCCAGGGTGCCCATCCCTGCTCCACACGGTGCCCCCCATGAAGGGTGGGCACACTTTCTGACGATAAGTGCCAGCACCAACGCTGAAACACTTGTGGCAACACTAGTAAAACTCAAGGCTGTCCCTCTTAACCACAAGTTATACTACCAGTTACACTTAGTGTTGCTGCTGCTAGAGACGATACACAGTCTTAGTTCACTCAGTCATTAGAAGATTCTGTTATTAGATCACTCAGTCATTAGAACACCCAGTTATTGGAACACTCATTAGAATACCCATTCTTAGAACACTCAGTCCTTGAAACACTCTGCGAGAGTATTGTCTAGAATGGGGCATAACTGAGAGACAGTAACACAAATAATAAAAAAAGGCACAATACCGTTGCAGTGTTTCCCTTTCTTTATATTTGACTGGCTCCTCCTACTTAGTTCCCCACTACTACCATTACTACTATTATTACTACTACTACTACTACTACTACTACTACTACTACCACTACCACTACTACTACTTCCACTACTTCCACCACTACCTCTTCCTGCCTGTATATAGCCGTCCTGCTTCACTTCTGGTTAGTGTGACTTTGTAAATGGTCCAAGCATGACCGAAACGTCGTCGTAAGCTCCTCTCTTCTATGTGCGGGTTATTTGTGTATCGTTCCAGTCACGGTATTGTGCTTTTTTTTTGTTATTTATGGACCCCGCAATTAAGCGTCATATTCTCTCCAACTTTTTTAATGTTCTTCCCTCTTTTAAACCCCTCTTTCGATCTTATGAGGCTGCTCTTATTGCTACCCGGCGTCGTAAGAATCAGCTTCGCTTCCTACGTGACTGTCTTGCTGAACAAGTTCTGCCACCTTCCTTCTCCCATTTCCTGAAACCCAACCCACTGGGCACTCCCTTTCCTGATCATGCCCATCTCCTACTTCAACAGCTCATTCTTTCTAAGTCTCAGGTTGAAGATGCTTTCTTTACTTTCCGTCAAAGTCAACGTGCTCTCTTTGCGGCTCTACCACAAGATCTCTGCAACCTTCTCTCTACCATTGCCTTTGACACTGCTCGCCTGAATACACAAATTCATTCTTCTAAACTACATAATAAACTTCAACGTCTCATCTCAGCTAGCCCTTGGTCTAAATTCTCCCTCACTGACTCTGTTACTAACTTGTCTTCTGTCTCACTCTCTCAGTATGAGCTTGAACTTCTTAGTTTTGGTCTTTCCTTTGCCACTTCTCCTACCCCTCGCGCTGGTATTGCCCTGATTAGCTCTTTTGATTCCTTTCGTCAATCTCGCTCCCGAAATCTTCCTGACTTGTCCACTTTTCGTGGTGCTCTCCTTCCTGCTCTTGTTAGTCTGTTTTCTAAGAATCACCACCTTCTGCGCCGTTACCAACTTGCCTTTTCTTCTCTTAAATCTAACACCAACATTGCGAGGATTACCTCCGTCTTGCTCTCTGACTCACGTACCTACACTCCTCTCGTTTCCAACCCTCTTGATCGCATCAAGAGAACTTTCAACAAGAAACTAAGGACTCTCTCCGACCTCTGTCCTCCTGACTTTGACCTTGTTCAACGGTTTCGTGTCATCTGTCCCTCTCTTCCCTATTTCTATGGCCTTACCAAAACTCATAAACCTGATATTCCTCTTCGTCCTATCATATCCTCTAGAGGTTCTCTCTCTTATTCTCTTGCTTCTTGGTTGGCCAAAACCCTCACTCCCTTTCTTGGTACTTTTTCTCCTGCCCACCTCCGTCACTCTCAAGACTTCATTGAACGGGTTCGCTATCTCCCAACCTGTAAGATGCTTAGTCTTGACGTTGAGTCCCTCTTCACCAATTTCCCTCTTGATGATGTCCTAGATTTCCTTAGAGAGAAGGCCCTTGAAGGGTTTCTACATCTCCCTATACCTATTGAAGTCTTTCTTGATCTTATCCGCCTCTGTGTGGACTCTAATTCCTTTTCCTTCCAAGGGAAATATTATTCTCAAACCTTCGGTGTCGCTATGGGCTCTCCTCTCTCTCCTGTCCTTGCTAATCTTTACATGGAATACTTCGAGACTGTTCTTCCTACCATCGATGTGCAACCTTCACTCTGGCTCCGCTATGTGGATGACATCTTTGCTCTGTGGCCTCATGACTCCAATCTTTTCCAACCTTTTCTTGAAGCTCTTAATAATCTTGCCCCTTCCATTAAGTTTAAAGCTGAATGGGAATCTAATTCCTTGCTTCCTGTCCTTGATGTCCATGTCCACCGCTCAGATACAGGTTTTTCCTTTTCCGTTTACCGAAAACCTATGCACAGTGGCATGTACATTCACTACTTTTCCTATCATGCTTCCCCTGTCAAGAAAAGTGTTCTTATCTCCCTCTTTCTCCGTGCCCTCCACATCTGTGATCCTCAGTTCCTTCAGGCTACCCTTCCCATTTCATAGACTCTGCCTTCTTACGAGCTAAACATAATTTCTTCTCTCCCAAACTCTCTACTCCTGGGAACTTTTCTGTCCTCTGCCTTCCCTACATTTCCGGTCTTTCTAATCTCAACAATTCTCTCCGTCCCTTAGACATCAAGCTTACTTTCCGCCAGACTAACACTCTTCGCACTAATCTCGTTCATACCTCTCCTCCCTCTACAGATGTTCCTGGTGTCTACTCTATTTCTTGCTCCTCCTGTCCTCTTCAATACTTTGGAGAAACTGGCCGATCTCTTTCTGACAGACTTAGGGAGCACAAAAAAAAAAATAGTGTTAGGCTTGCCGACACTAACAATGCTCTTTTCTGTCACGTCAGAGATCACAGCCGTCCTATAGACTGGTCTTATGCTAAAACTGTCTTCCCTACTTCCAACTTCAACAGTCGCCGTCTAGTTGAATCCTCTCTAATACACAACTTTCCTTGTATGAATCTTAGTCCTGGCTTCGTCTCTGTAGATGCCTTCCTTTCCCACTACACTGTAAAATGCTCCAAACTTCAGAACACCCGTGACTTAACCTGATTCGTCATTTTTTCTTCTTCTCCCTCTTCCCCTTTCCTCTTTCCTTTTTTTTTGTCTTTCTTCTGTCGCGTGTTTCTGTTCCTTCATTATTTATTTCATCACTTCCCCTTCCCCCCACCTCTGTGCACTTGCTCTCCCTCTGTGGGCACCTAGCTCCCTTGCAGTGCTCCCCTTTCTTTATATTTGACTGGCTCCTCCTCCTTAGTTCCCCACTACTACCACTACTACTACTACCACTACTACTACTACTACTTCCACTACTTCCACCACTACCTCTTCCTGCCTATATATAGCCGTCCTGCTCCACTTCTGGTTAGTGTGACTTTGTAAATGGTCCAAGTCGGACCGAAACGTCGTCGTAAGCTCCTCTCTTCTATGTGCGGGTTATTTGTGTACAATAACACAACTGAGACAGTAACACAGCAAGTGTTTACAACAACAAATCAACGGATCATGTAACATATACAAGCAATTTTCTGGGTTATAAATGATGACAGTCAAGCAAATATTGGATCTACCAGAATTACGCAGTTTTCAACCACCACACTTGACCATATGGTATGTAACTGTTCTGTCAGTACCAGTCAACGATGCCTCAAATCATGCACAAAGAAAATCATTAGAGGAAGGATAAGGCAGCACAGGACAACAAGAATTTAATCAGCTATGATCTACAGTAAAAAAACGTTAATAAACAGGATACAGACCTAGATCTTCAGTAGTAAGATGCGTAGGTGTAAATGATGCCTGGGTAGCATGACCCAGCAAGCAGTGTGCGCACTATGCCACAACACTGGTTCTAACAACCGGTTACAAACAATCTCCAGAGGGTCACCACGATAAAAAAAAGTAGGTCACTTGTCTGCCTAAGTCCCGAAGTTCTGATAACCAGATTGTCCTTGGAGATCTGGCTGAGCAAGAAGATACTCATGCCTTCTATGGGCCAGTAGGCCTGCTTCAGTGTTCCTCAGTTCTTATGTTCTTTCTCCTATGTGCAGGTTATTTGTGTAACGTTCTTATATTTCTACGATGTACCTCCACCGCTCCAGCATAATCAGCTTGTTACCTCGCTGAAGTCAGTTATAATATTCACGAGCATGTTGCCCTCCTACAGTTCATGCTCACTGGCTTGTGATAATAAACAAAAGTGTTCTTAAGAGGACCAACTAATCACTACCCTAGCCACTGACTCCAGTGATACACCAGCAAAGGTGTATCTGTTTATCTCGCTATACAGGGAGGAAAGCAACGTGCTTAATACTACTAAAGATAGCCATGATATCAACATTATTCTCAACATTACAGAAATACAATCTATCACTGGTATGTCTACAGTGTCGCCTTCTAAACGAGAAAGGGAAGAGGATAGAATCTGAGGGAGGACCAGCAACAGCATCTGGATGAGCAGATGAGTCTGGCTCTGAGTGGGTCACTGCCTTGAACCATGTCCAGGCAGGGGTCGTCAGGAGTCACTGCCGCAGAGGAACCAGGAGTAGCTGTTAGTGCCTTATACAAATATTAAACGATGTGTAAGAGAGAACGGAGAAGTGTTAAAAAAGGAAAAGAATGGCCACTAGCTGACGGAAGATAAGAAAGCACTGTTGTCACTGGTGCCTACACTCCACACCGCACAACAATGTGACAAGCAGTGCCAACTATTTTTTTTGTTTTGTTTTCTTTTCTTTTTTCAGGGACCATCATGTACCCAACCCAGGGCCCAACCACATGACGGCTCACCCAGAAATAAAGCAAGGCATGACAAAACCGCCTATTTAGAGTGGGAGCACTACAGCCCACTAGAACAATGCTTCGAGGACGAACTGGTAAGAACACTACACGCCCTTTGGGTAGTGTGGATCACCTTACCAGAGCAGCTGGTGTGAGAACAAGGTGAACAGACCAAGACTACATCGATAATCTCATGGAAGAAAATTTAATGACTGCAGAAAAATCCCCGAGACACAAACCAAAATAAAGGAGAGGCTGGTTCACAGTGAAGCTTACCTCTCTGAACAACAGCCACTTTAAAGTGAAGCTGTGTCCAGTGAAGGCAGCGAGATGAGGCATTCTCAAGTTATCACAAGAACACTAATGACACTTTTATGTCAAGAGAATTGACCAATGACCACCTGCAAATGTAAAGGTTTTATCCATCTCTCCCAAGCTACAGGACACCAGCACTGAAAATATGAAGCCAACGTATTAGCCATTCTCAAAAAACAAATAAAAACCTTGGAGAAAAATAATTATTAATTACCTCTCTCTTTGTTAAGAGAAGAAAAAGTGCGAAGGTGGATAAATTCATATCTAGGAGGGTTATAGTTTGTTACTGGATTGGCAATACAGTTGTAAATTAGTGGAACAAACTGCTGGGTGAAGTCACTGATTAAATAGTTCCTAGAATGTTTCAGTGGTAAGCCTTCTGCAGTGATCCTCTTGGCTGCCATCTTTTCCTCACAAATTCTAATCGCATTTCTCACATATAGTTTGCAGTAAATTTCTTGATATATGTTATTTAAGTTAGGGTAGATTTAGTTACGTTATATTATTGTCTGTGAATGAAAATTAACCAGTTATATCATTCCACAAGAGAAATAAATGAAACGTAAGATAAAGGCAAGAAAGTTTTGAAAAAGAACAGAAAACAGAGGCCCGCTGAGCATCCAAGAAAATTAACAGTAAGATAATTGCTAACTATCAGGAGGCTGGACAATGGTTGTATAAATAAGAGTGTCCTTCCATCTAGTTTAGTACTGCGTCAAGGTTTCTGGCTACACACAAAATATTTCCATTATTTCATTTTCATAAACTCGAAAAATTCGTGTCAGTTGCAGAGGTTGGTAGACGAATTTGGGAGAGTAGGAAAACGAAGGAAATTAAAAGTGAACATAGGAAAGAGCAAGGTAATGAGAGTATCATAATATATAAACTATGAGAGATCTGATATTAGCTTAGAAGGAAAGAGAATGGAGGGAGTAAATGTGTTCATATAGTTAGGAATCAACTTATTGGCAGATAGTTGTATGAGAGATGAGGTGAACTATACGATTGACGAAGGAAAAAAAAGGCGTGAGGTGCACTGAGTCATCTGTGGAGACAAAGAATTTTATCCATGGACGCAAAAAAATGGGAAATGCATTAGAGCATTGTGGTACCAACACTCTTATATGGGTGTGAAGTATGGGTTTTAAACATTGCAGCGAAGAGGTAGCTGGAGGAAGTAGAGATGCAATGTTTGAGGGCAATGTGTGATATGAATATTATGCAAAGAATTCAGAGTCTGGAGACTAGGAGGTAATGAGTTACTTAAAAGAATTATCCAGAAGGCTGAAGAGAGGTTGTTGAGGTGGTTTGAATACTTAGAGAGGATGGAGAAAAATAATATGACCAGGAGAGCATGTAAATCAGGGGTGAAGGGAAGGGAGGATAGGGGTAGTTCTAGGAAAGGTTGGAGGGAGATGACAAAGGGAGTTTTGAGCCCTATAGGCTTGGGCATTTAGCAGGCTTGTGTGAACGTGTTAGAGAGGAGTGACTAGAGGCAAGTGTTTCCATGATTTGAAGAGCTGTCTGAGTGTGAGGGACATAACAATTATGAACGGACTCAGTAAAACTAGTTAGCAGGATTTGAGTCCTGGAGGTGGAAAGTACAGTGCCTGAACACTGAAGGAGGGATGGAGACAGTGTGGCTGGGAGCATTATCTGAAAAGTAACATCAGCATGTTGCAGGTAACACAGTGACTCAATGTTGTCTTTGTTTGGTCAACCTGGGCAGCCTGGTTCACCAGCCATGTTTCTTTCCCAGCCTAGGCATGTCAGTGAGCCTCAAGCATGGATTCAAGCTCTTTCAATCTCCTCTTGTATGTTTTGACCTCTCAAGCGATTTTTATATCAATCCACCATGCAGAAACAATCAGGTATATACAGAGAAAGGTCGGGCTGGGAAAGAAACACAGCTGTAGAAAATGAAAGAGCTATGCTATATGTAGAGGCCCTAACAGACCTAGTAGTGCCCAGGGAAAGCTGAGAAGGGAAAATGACAGACCATTAGGCCCAGGGACAACAGACAGTGAAGAGATTAAAGAAAGGAAAGCTGCAATGGAGGCAACTAAATCGAATCAAGGGATACATAGGGATATGCAGTGGGAGAATGAAAGGAGAGACCAGTCTTTGTTTATGGGCTGCAGGAAGCTCAAGGGGAAACCTACAAAGCAAGAAGACAAGGGGAGAAAAAAGTGATTGAAAGCATCATGAAAGAAATAGGAGAAGATTACATGACCCTGCTGGCAAATTTTCTGAGAATAGGGGGCTTTGCAAGAGGAAGAATCTGGCAAGGCAGAATCAGCTTAAAACAGGATCCTGCAGGAGAAAGCAAGACTAAGGGACTTGTTGGGGTACCGAAGGGTGTATCTTGACTGCGACAACAAGAGAAGAAAGGCAGAAATTGAAACAGAGGGTAGAAAGACGAAAGGAGGAAAGAGGGGTGAAGATATAGATGGTCAGGAGAACCCAGACTCAGGAGGAAGCTCAAATACAACCTCCCTCACGACCACCTACAGAAGCCCCCCAACCAGGACAAGCCCAATGCAACCAAACATTCTAACCCAAAACACACATGCCATACCCAATGCCCCCACCCACTTCATTACAAACTCCACCTTCACAGCAGCCAACCATAGTTCCTCATCAGGTCTCTTGCTTCCCCAACCCCAATGTACCCCCCCCCCAGATCACAGTTTTATAAAAAAAGTTGAAGGTTTGGTATACAAATGCAGATGGAATAAATAAATGTGAGGAGTGGCATGAAAGAATCAAGGAGGGAACCCCAGACATAATAGCACTCATAGAAACGAAACTCACTAGGATGATAGATGCAATCATTCCACCCAGATATCAAATCCTCAGGAAAGATAGAGGGAGCAGAGGGGGAGGAGGAGTTGCACTGATCAGTAAAACTGGTGGGGATTTGAGGAAGGAATAAATAAATGTGAGGAGTGGCATGAAAGAATCAAGGAGGGAACCCCAGACATAATAGCACTCATAGAAACGAAACTCACTAGGATGATAGATGCAATCATTCCACCCAGATATTAAATCCTCAGGAAAGATAGAGGGAGCAGAGGGGGAGGAGGAGTTGCACTGATCAGTAAAACTGGTGGGGATTTGAGGAAATAGAAGGAATGGATGGAATGGGCAAAAGGGACTACATAGTAGGAGCAATCCAGTCTGAGGGCCATAAGGCGGTAATTGCAATAATGTACAACCCTCCACAGAACTGCAGGAGATCAAGAGAAGAATATGACGAGAGCAACAGAGCAATGGTAGACACACTAGCTGAGGTGGCCAGAAGAGCTCACATAGGGAGAGCAAAGTTACTAGTTAGGGGTGATTTCAATCACAAGGAGATTGACTGGGAAAACCTGGAGCCCCATGGGGGTCCCAAAACATGGAGAACCAAGATGATGGATGTGGTACTGAAAAACCTCATGCATCAACATGCTAGAGACACTATCAGAGAGAGAGAGAGAGAGAGAGAGAGGTGAGGATGATTCAGCAAGACTGGACCGAGTATTCACCTTTAGTAGCTTGGGCATCGAGGATATCATGTACGAAAGGCCCCTTAGAGCTAGTGATCATGTAGTTCTGTGCTTTGATAATGTAGTTGAGCTACAAGTGGAGAGGGTAGCAGGACTAGGATGGAAAAAAAAAACTACAAAAGGGGGGACTACACAGGCATGAGGAACTTCCTACAAGACGTTCAGTGGGAGAGAGAATTAGCAGGAAAACCAGTAAAAGAAATGATGGACCATGTGACAACAAAATGCAAGGAGGCAGAGGAGAGGTTTGTTCCCAAGGGAAACAGAAATAGCGGGAAGACGAGAACGAGTCCTTGGTTCACCCAAAGGTATAGGGAGGCAAAAATTAAGTGCAGTAGAGAATGGAAAAACCACAGAAGACAAAGGACTCAGGAAAAGAAAAAGATAAGCCGAAGAGCCAGAAACGAATATGCACAGATAAGAAGGGAAGCTCAGCGACAATACAAAAATGATATAGCGTCAAAAGTCAAGTCTGACCCGAAGCTGTTGTATAGCCACATCAGGAGGAAAATAACAGTCAAGGACCAGGTAACCAGGCTGAGGAAGGAAGGTGGGGAGTTCATAAGAAACGACCAAGAGGTATGTGAGGAGCTCAACATAAGATTTAAAGAAGTATTCACAGGGGAGACAGGAAGGACTCCAGGAATTCTGAATATGGAGGTGCACCAACAAGTGTTGAGTGAAATACACACAACCGAGGAGGAGGTGAAGAAGCTGATATGTGAACTTGATACCTCAAAGCGGTGGGACCAGAGAACATCTCTCTGTGGGTCCTTAGAGAGGGAGCAGAAATGCTGTGTGTGCCACTGACAAAAATCTTCAATACATCCATTGAAACTGGGCAACTACCTGAGGTACGGAAGATGGCAAATGTAGTCCCAGTTTTTAAGAAAGGAGACAAATACGAGGCATTTATCTACAGACCTGTGTCACTGACATGTACAGTATGCAAAGTCATGGAGAAGATCATCAGGAGAGTGGTAGAGCACCTAGAAAGACACAAGCTTATAAACGACAACCAGCACAGTTTCAGGGAAGGAAAATCCTGTATCTCAAACCTACTGGAGTTTTATGACAAGGTAACAAAAGTAAGACACGAGAGAGAGAGGGGTGGATAGACAGCATTTTCTTGGACTGCAAGAAGGCCTTCAACACAGTTCCTCACAGGAGGTTAATGCAAAAGCTAGAGGATTGGGCATGCATAACAGGAAAGGCACTGCAATAGATCAGAGAATATCTGACAGGGAGGCAACAACGAGTTATGGTACATGACGAGGTGTCAGAAAGGGCGCTTGTGACGAACGGGGTTCCACAGGGGTCAGTCCTAATAAGGAATCGTTCAGGACCCTGTACACCGTGTACGTTAGGCCCATATTGGAGTATGCGGCACCAGTTTGGAACCCACA
>NC_091333.1:23546093-23698593 GCF_038502225.1 Cherax quadricarinatus | reverse complement strand
CTAACACACACACACTAACACACACACACACTAACACACACACACTAACACACACACACTAACACACACACACACTAACACACACACACACTAACACACACACACTAACACACACACACTAACACACACACACTAACACACACACACTAACACACACACACACTAACACACACACACACTAACACACACACACTAACACACACACACTAACACACACACACTAACACACACACACTAACACACACACACTAACACACACACACTAACGCACACACACACTAACACACACACACACTAACACACACACACACTAAGACACACACACTAAGACACACACACTAACACACACACACTAACACACACACACTAACACACACACACTAACACACACACACTAACACACACACACACTAACACACACACACATAGCAGTCACAGAAACAAAACTCGCTGAGACAAAAACAGACACAATCTTCCCAACAGGATATCAGATCCTGAGAAAAGATAGAAGGAGTAGAGGGGGAGGAGGGGTTGCACTGCTCATAAAACACCGATGGGGATTTGAGGAAATGGAAGGCATGGACATGATTGGAGAAAGAGACTACATTGTAGGTACAATTCAGTCCGGAGAACATAAAGTAGTCATTGGAGTGATGTATAACCCACCACAGAACTGCAGGAGGCCAAGAGAGGAGTACGAAGAAAACAACAGGGTGATGGTGGACACACTGGCTGAGGTGGCAAGAAGAGCTCACTCGAGCAGAGCAAAGTTACTGGTAATGGGCGATTTCAACCACAGGGAGATCGACTGGGAAAACCTGGAGCCACATGGGGGTCCCGAAACATGGAGAGCCAAGATGATGGATGTGGTACTTGAAAACCTCATGCATCAACATGTCAGGGACACAACCAGAGAGAGAGGGGAGGATGAGCCAGCAAGACTGGATCTTGTGTTCACCCTGAGCAGTTCAGACATCGAGGACATCACTTACGAGAGGCCCCTTGGAGCTAGCGATCATGTGGTTCTGAGTTTTGACTATATAGTAGAGTTACAAGTGGAGAAGGTAACAGGAACTGAAGGGGACAGGCCAAACTATAAAAGGGGGGACTACACAGGTATGAGAAACTTCCTGCAGGAGGTTCAGTGGGACAGAGAAATGGTAGGAAAATCAGTAAACGAGATGATGGAATATGTGGCAACAAAGTGCAAGGAGGCAGAGGAAAGTTTTGTTCCCAAGGGAAACAGAAATAATAGGAAGACCAAAACGAGTCCTTGGTTTACCCGAAGGTGTAGGGAGGCAAAAACTAAGTGCAACAGAGAATGGAAAAGGTACAGGAGGCATAGGACCCAGGAAAACAAGGAGATTAGTAGAAGAGCCAGAAACGAGTATGCGCAGATTAGGAGGGAGGCCCAGCGACAGTATGAAAACGACATAGCATCGAAAGTCAAATCTGACCCGAAACTGCTGTATAGCCACATTAGGAGGAAGACAACAGTCAAGGACCAGGTGATAAGGCTGAGGAAAGAAGGTGGAGAACTCACAAGAAACGATCAAGAGGTATGTGAGGAGCTCAACACGAGATTTAAGGAAGTATTTACAGTAGAGACAGGAAGGACTCTGGGGGGACAGACCAGATGGGGACACCAACAAGGAATACACCAACAAGTGTTGGACGACATACATACAGATGAGGAGGAGGTGAAGAAACTGCTAAGGGACATCGATACCTCAAAGGCAATGGGACCGGACAACATCTCTCCATGGGTCCTTAGAGAGGGAGCAGATATGTTGTGCGTACCACTTACCACAATCTTCAACACATCCCTGGAAACTGGGCAACTACCTGAGGTATGGAAGACGGCAAATGTAGTTCCCATTTTCAAAAAAGGAGACAGAAAAGAGGCACTAAACTATAGACCTGTGTCATTGACGTGTATAGTATGCAAAATTATGGAGAAGATTATCAGGAGGAGAGTGGTGGAGCACCTGGAACGGAACAGGAGTATAAATGCCAACCAGCACGGATTCACGGAAGGCAAATCCTGTGTCACAAACCTTCTGGAGTTTTATGATAAAATAACAGAAGTAAGACAAGAGAGAGAGGGGTGGGTTGATTGCATCTTCTTGGACTGCAAGAAGGCCTTTGACACAGTTCCTCACAAGAGATTAGTGCAGAAGCTAGAGCATCAGGCGCATATAACAGGAAGGGCACTGCAATGGATCAGAGAATACCTGACAGGGAGGCAACAACGAGTCATGGTACGTAATGATGTATCACAGTGGGCACCTGTGACGAGCGGGGTCCCACAGGGGTCGGTCCTAGGACCAGTGCTATTTTTGGTATATGTGAACGACATGACGGAAGGGTTAGACTCAGAAGTGTCCCTGTTTGCAGATGATGTGAAGTTAATGAGGAGAATTAAATCTGATGAGGACCAGGCAGGACTTCAAAGAGACCTGGACAGACTGGACACCTGGTCCAGCAAATGGCTTCTCGAATTTAATCCTGCCAAATGCAAAGTCACGAAGATAGGGGAAGGGCACAGAAGACCACAGACAGAGTATAGGCTAGGTGGCCAAAGACTGCAAACCTCACTCAAGGAGAAAGATCTTGGGGTGAGTATAACACCGAGCATGTCTCCGGAAGCACACATCAATCAGATAACTGCTGCAGCATATGGGCGCCTGGCAAACCTGAGAACAGCATTCCGACACCTTAGTAAGGAATCATTCAAGACACTGTACACCGTGTATGTCAGGCCCATACTGGAGTATGCAGCACCTGTTTGGAACCCGCACTTGATAAAGCACGTCAAGAAACTAGAGAAAGTACAAAGGTTTGCAACAAGGTTAGTTCCAGAGCTAAGGGGAATGTCCTGTGAAGAAAGATTAAGGGAAATCGGCCTGACGACACTGGAGGACAGGAGGGTCAGGGGAGACATGATAACGACATATAAAATACTGCGTGGAATAGACAAGGTGGACAAGGACAGGATGTTCCAGGGAGGGGACACAGAAACAAGAGGCCACAATTGGAAGTTGAAGACACAAATGAGTCAGAGAGATAGTAGGAAGTATTTCTTCAGTCATAGAGTTGTAAGGCAGTGGAATAGCCTAGAAAATGACGTAGTGGAGGCAGGAACCATACACAGTTTTAAGACGAGGTTTGATAAAGCTCATGGAGCGGGGAGAGAGAGGGTCTAGTAGCAACCGGTGAAGAGGCGGGGCCAGGAGCTAGGACTCGACCCCTGCAACCACAAATAGGTGAGTACAAATAGGTGAGTACACACTAACACACACACACTAACACACACACACACTAACACACCATACATAGCTTTAAGATGAGGTAAGATAAAGCTCATGGAGCAGGGAGAGAGAGGACCTAGTAGCACTCAGTGAAAAGGCGGGGCCAGGAGCTGAGTCTCGACCCCTTCAACCACAATTAGGTGAGTATACACACACACACACGCATGCACACACACATGCGCACACACACATGCACACACACACATGCACACACATGCGCACACACACATGCACACACATGTGCACACACACACACACACACACATGCACACACACATGCACACACACGCACACACACATGCATGCACATACAACAGGCCAAGTGTCTAATCGACATGTGCCTAGGACCAAATGGTAACTAACACACACCAGTGTTATCCCAGGCTTCAGTATATCCTTGCTGATCTTGTTCAGGCAAACAAGGAAATCCTTTTTTGAAGACTCTGTCAGCGTGTTGACTGGACGCTGACAGTGTTGACTGGACGCTGACAGTGTTGACTGGACTCTCAAAGTGTTGACTGGACGCTGACAGTGTTGACTGGACTCTGAAATGTGGTGACTGGATTCTGTCAGCATGTTGACTGGACTCTCACAGTGTTGACTGGACTCTCACAGTGTGTTGAATGGACTCTCACAGTGTTGCCTGGATTCTTAAAGTGTTAGCTGGACTCTCACAGTGTGCTAGCTGGACTCTCACAGTGTGTTGACTGGACTCTCGCAATATTGACTGGACTCTCACAGTGTTGCCTGGACTCTCACAGTGTGTTGATTGGACTCTCACAATATTGGCTGGACTCTCACAGTGTTGACTGGACTCTCACAGTGTTTTGACTGGACTCTCACAGTGATTACTGGACTCTCACAGTGTTGACTGGACTCTCACAATGTCGACTGGACTCTCACAGTGTTAACTGGACTCTGACAGTGTGTTGACTGGATTCTCACAGAGTTGACTGTACTCTCACAATGTTGACTGTCTCAGTAGTATCAGTTCCTAGTAACCAGTTACCAGTAGTATGACTCACTACCAACCGTCTGTGTGAATCACTGTTATTTACTGATGCTACAGCTGACCATAGCATGTTTTTGAACGCCACTCACCCCTAGGACCCAATTCGTGGGTCAGTCTTAGAGAGAGTTAGCAAAGAGGCAGGCCAGGCATGGTGCTCCCCATATTTACCCTCCAGTATACGTGCTAGAACATCCAACATGAGTGTTATTACCCAATCCACGTTATCAAACCCCCACATGACAAATTGGTGGCAGGAAACAGATGTCATGGTTCTCAGACTAACCAGAACCAGGCTCATTCTTCCAATTCAGGGGAATTCGAGCACACCAGTCAAACTGTTCCATGGTGATAGTAGGCGATAATGAGTACACCATCCCCATTCACAATTCCTTTGAAGCCTTAAGCAGTCTCGAGAATGACAATCCTGTAAATGATGTTGCTTCACAAGTCTCTGATGTAGATGATTTTGGGGATGAAGTGGAACAAATCTTTTCTGATGACAATCCACCTTTTTGTTTGCACATAACTTCCAATGCAACGATAGGTCCCATAGTGCAAGCATCTGTTCATAATGTGCCCATTCATGTGTTCATGGACTCTGGTGCACAAGTCAATATTATCAGGTCTAGTTGGTTTTAATATAAGCAGTTACGACAAGTCCTCGAAGAACCGACTCACGTGTCCTCCCTTAGTGGAGTAGCTGGTTCTCACCTGCTTGTCCGAGGTCAGACTTCCCTCACCTTTTCTATCCAAGGTAGAGACTTTACCGCTTCCTTCCTTGTTGTTGACCAGATTACTTTCCCTGGTGATCTACTGGGATTTGCTTCCATGAGAGACTTACGCATTGTGCTCAACCCTTATCAATGGCATGCCCAAATTGATGACTTGATCGTGCCATTTTGGGGTTACCAGCTTGGATCAGAGATCTGCCATACTGCCGCAGAATATGACGTTCGGATTAAGTGCTTACAGGCAAGTGCATTTTCCATTAGTGTACCCAAGTGGTAAGGCACTGGTGATCCTGTCACTCTTGTCTGTGTTTCACCTACAACTTCAGGTTTGCAAGATAGTGTCCAGTTACCTCAAGTGTCCGAGGACGCTCTGACTACCTTGAATGCTGAGCCTATCCCTGCAATGTCTGCTAGTTCAAGTAGTAGTTTCTCCACAGGGGATGCCTTGTCAGAAAACGATTACTTGCAACTAGTAATGCCATCTCTTGTTGATGTCACATGCCATCTGCAGAAAGACGTTTCTATCATGGCTAGTGCCCTCACTAGAGTGTCTGTTGTTGTTCCTAGTGTTCTAGATGGTGATAACGTCCTAGTCGACAGTGATTCCTGCAAAGTAAAGGATTTATTTGTTGAGCCATCCTTACATGTTGTAAGAGATAGTAAGATCCATTTCTTCCTAGGTAACACCTCTGGTCACAGTGTTCATCTCAGAGCAAATACCAATCTTGTTGGCCTTGTTCACTATCCTTACCCTGTTCAGGTAGAGGATGAGTTGCCACCTGACCAGTAGATCAGTGCTATTTCTACATGGGAGACCTCATCCACTTCACTGGATCAATCTGTTCCACCAGTTGAGGAGAAAGACTTAGCTCCCACCAACTTCCCAGACGAGGTCAAGCGTTTGTTGACTCTGTTGAACAAACGTCGTAAAGCCATTGCCTTACCAGGTGAGAAGATGGGTATAACAAACTTATTGTCCCATCGTATCCCACTTGAAATTGGAACTAGACACATTTATATACCTGTGTACAGAATGCCTCATTCACAAGTTGCTGTTGCAGAAGAATTGATCAATCAAATGCTTGATGATGGAGTTATTGCACCTAACAATTCACCTTGGAATGTGCTCTTGATTCTAGTACCTAAGAAGGATGGTACTTGGCACCCAGTGATTGACTTTAGGAAGTTAAATGCGAAAACTATTCCAGATCGCTTCCCACTTCCTGCACTTGGTGATCTTTTACGTAACATTAGAAATAAAGTCTTTTCAACCCTGGACTTGTTACAAGGGTTTTGGCAAGTCCCTCTTCATGAGGACAGCCAAGAGCTAACTACATTCTCCACTCCTACAGGTCATTATCACTTCCTCCGTATGGCCTTTGGATTACGATCCTCCCCTATCACGTTGTCAAGGCTCATGACT
This sequence comes from Cherax quadricarinatus, assembly GCF_038502225.1. Lineage (NCBI taxonomy): Eukaryota > Metazoa > Arthropoda > Malacostraca > Decapoda > Parastacidae > Cherax > Cherax quadricarinatus. Next base: position 23,692,116 of record NC_091333.1, on the reverse strand, counting down.
AATATCTCATAAGTAATGTGCTTATGGTGTACTTAGATGACATAATCGTCATGTCTAAAGACATGGATACACACTTGAAAAGACTTGATGTAGTACTTGGTAAGCTTGAAGAAGCCAATTTAAAGATCAAACTGTCTAAATGTCAATTTTTTCAGATCAGAAATCAAGTTTCTTGGTCACGTAGTCACTCCTAGAGGGGTTACGACTGACCAAATTAAAGTAACAGCAGTTCTAAATTTTCCAACTCCAAAAACTGTTGATGCTGTAAGATCCTTTGTGGGCTTAGCAGGTTTTTATAGATCTTTCATTTCCAATTTTTCTTCCATAGCTGCTCCTCTAACTGAGTTGCTTAAGAAAGATGCTCCTTTCGTTTGGACCTTCAGTCAAGAAAGAGCATTCCACTCTAAAAGAAAAGCTAACATCTGCTCCAATTTTGAAATTTCCAGATTTTTCTAAGCCCTTCTATCTAACAACTGATGCTAGTTCTATTGGCATAGGTGCTGTACTAGCTCAGAAGACTGATGGCAAGTACAACGCAGTTGCATTTGCTAGCCAAGTCCTTATGAAGGCTGAACGTAATTATACAGTGACTGAGCAAGAAGCTTTAGCAATAGTATGGTCTTTGAAGCACTTCTGAGACATTATTTATCAGTACTCTGTTCATGTCTTGACAGACCACACTCCACTGATACCTTTATTCCAGAACAAACAACCTACTGGAAGGTTAGCCAGATGGACCTTGACTATCCAAGAGTTCAATCCTACCTTTGAACACTTACCTGGCAAGTCAAATGTAGTCGCAGATGCTTTATCGCGACATGTTAGTATAGTTAATGCAGACCCTCCATTTACTGCTGAGGATGTAAAGAATGCTCAACGAACAGCTCCCATGTGGTCTGGTGTGATTCGATTCCTGCGCCACAAAGATCTTATTCTGACTGTGAAGCCACCAGCACCCATCAGTGACTTTGTCATGAACCAAGAATTACTGTATCGAACAGCCGAGTTGGGTACTCCTAGCAGAAAGGTATACCAGTTAGTAATACCACAGTCACTAGCAAATGTAGCCTTACAGCTAGTTCACAGTGTACCAGGTGTTGCACACCCTGGTAGGGATCATTCAGTAAAACAAGCCAGATTGAAATACTTTTGGCCTCGTATGGCAACTGATATTTCCGAGTATGCTAAGAAATGTAGTGTCTGTATGCAACACAAAGGTAATGTTAATGGTCCTAATCCAATCCAGGTGTGTCCAACTACTAGCAAACTGTGGGAAAGAGTTGTGCTAGATCTGTTAACTAATTTCCAATGTTCCCTCCAGGGCAACAAACATCTGTGCGTTATGGTAGACCATTTCACCAGATATTGCGAGTTAATTCCTATTGCAGATAAGACTGCCGAGACAGTAGCTAAAGCATTTAAAGAATGCAGGCATTTAAAGAATCTGCAGGCATACCACCCCTAAGTCCTTAGTAACAGATAATGGAGATGAATTCTGTAATGAGATTCTTGAAAATTTGTGTACCTTGTACAAGATCTCTAAATCCACCATTGTTCCTCATCATCCTGCCAGCAATGGGTTAGCAGAATGAACCAATAAGAAAGTACTTGATGTCTTGAGAGCCACTATCAATCCCAACAGTGAAACTTGCGATGAAGTTATACTTGATGTGCAGTGTGCTATAAATTCTGCTTACAATGTTTCCATAGGTGACACTCCACATTATGCACTGTATGGTGTGGATAAACGTTTGCCTTATGAGTTGCTATATTCTAATTCGAAACCAAATTACAACCCTGATGATTTCATAGCAACTCGTACCAGCTTAGCTCAAAGCGTCTTTAGAAGAATCGATGAAACACTTCATAAATCAAGAGCAGAATTTACAAGAGTCGCAAACACTCGAGCAAAGCCGTCCAATATCAAAGTAGGCTCGAGAGTTATGCTGACTAACTTTAACAAAATGTCTGCAATGCCTAAGCTTGATCAAAAGTTTGTTGGTCCTTATCGCGTAGTTGAACATATCACTGGCAATAAGCATAAGGTTAGAGAAATTAGTACTGGTCAGTATGAAGAGTCGCATTTGGATCATATGAAGTTATCATGTGATGATAATGATGTTCCAACCCAGACTAATGTGACAGACTCTGACAATCCTCCTGACTCTGTACCCTCTACCTCTAATACTCAGTCAGATGATCAGCCTGAATGTCGTTATTCCCTACGTACACAACAGGTATTGAGAAATCCTCAAGTATCATTTTTTTTTTTTTATTATCACACTGGCTGATTCCCACCAATCAGAGCCACCTCAAATACAGCATGAGTTAGCCAGTGCAACAGAGTTTGATCCTCCCAGAGATGACACCCATTCTGCATATGTCAATCTCACCCTAGCAGAGTTGGGGTTAAATGTAAATAATCTGTATAGATGAATAATTACAGTATCAACTTATCAATATTCAAGAATTTTTTGTGTGTGTTCACAATCTCTCCGAATTCTGAGATTTAACAGCCTAGATTTGAGTGCACCAAGTCTACCTTTGTATATATTTCTTCCTCATAATCTATAGATCAAATGAATACAGATCGATCGATCAAATTTTTTTTATTACCTCTATTGTGTAATCCCAATGTTGAGTTTCATTCGATGAATTGTGCTATATCATACCTTGTAATGCATTACAGTTTCATTACAGTAAGTTTCATTATAGTCAATTACATTAGCTTCCATTCCAGTATTCTACTTATGTATGTTATAATGTTCAATTGTTGTGTACTTTGACATTGTATAGAATCAGCCCAAGCCATACGCCTGCCATCTCTAGTTTGTGTTAGCCGTATGTTGGGATGACATATGTTAGTGTCGCTGAGCTCTCAGTAGTATCAGTTCCTAGTAACCAGTTACCAGTAAGTAGTTACCAGTAGTATGACTCACTACCAACCATCTGTGTGAATCACTGTTATTTACTGATGCTACAGCTGACCATACCATGTTTTTGAACGCCGCTCACCCCCTAGGACCCAATTCGTGAATCAGTCTTAGAGAGAGTTAGCAGAGAGGCAGGCCAGGCGTGGTGCTCTCCATATTTACCCTCCAATATACGTACACTAGAACATCCAACGTGAGTGTTATTACCCAATCCACGTTTCGAACCCCCCACATAACAACTGCACTCTCACAGTGTGTAGACTGGACTCTCACAGTGTGTTGACTGGACTCTCACAATGTGTTGACTGGACTCTCACAGTTTTGCCTTGTGTCTTACAGTGTTAGCTGGGCTTTCACAGTATGTTGACTGGACTCTCACAGTGTTGACAACTCTCACAGTGTTGACTGGACTCTCACAGTGTTGATTTGACTCTCACGGTGTGTTGACTGAACTCTCACAGTGTTGACTGGACTCTCACAGTGTTGATTGGACTCTCACATTGTTGATTGGACTCTCACAGTGTTGACTGGACTCTCACAGTGTTGACAGAACTCTCACAGTGTTGACTGGACTTTCACAGTGTTGACTGGACTCTCACAGTGTTGATTGGACTCTCACAGTGTGTTGACTGGACTCTCACAGTTTTCCCTTGTGTCTTACAGTGTTAGCTGGACTTTCACAGTGTGTTGACTGGACTCTCACAGTGTTGACGGAACTCTCACAGTGTTGACTGGATTCTCACAGTGTTGACTGGACTTTCACAGTGTTGATTGGACTCTCACAGTGTTGACTGGAGTCTAACAGTGTGTTGACTGGACTCTCACAGTGTTGACAGAACTCTCACAGTGTTGACTGGACTCTCACAGTGTTGACTGGACTCTCACAGTGTTGAGTGGACTCTCACAGTGTGTTGACTGGACTCTCACAGTGTGTTGACCGGGCTCTCACAGTGTGTTGACTGGACTCACACAGTCATGTTCACTAGGCTCCCTATGTCCTGATCTCAGAACAGGTCTGGAGATCACCTTCCCCACGTCCTGATCTCCAAACAATACATGTATGTATGTATAATGTTCGCCAAGACCGTAGTCCTGGCATGGGTCTCAATCTTGCGATGACCCGTCCCTGGCTCCCAAGGAAGAAAGGTTTCTACAATGATGCGAGGTATGCTGCTCAAGCACTGTACTGGTCAGTTCAACTGGTGCATCTCATAAGTGACAATACCATATGTACTCCTAACTGTGGACACTAGCAAGGAGGAGGATATGTCGTTATCACGGGTAACAGCTTGTCTAGTTTGTTGACTCCATGGTACACTAGTGTGGCCGCAGTCATCTCTGGGTCCTCTTTGGGAAGGAATATCAGTCCTAGTTGCCTGCAGAGTGTCTCAGTAATTTCGCACTCTAGAAGATAGTGTGTTAGGGGGTGCTGGTCATGCGCGCAGTACCAGCACATCTCCTTCTCACCCTTGTCTACCATCATCTTGGCTGTGGGAAAGCCCAAACGATGCCGATGGATGGCGGTACACTGCGCTCTGGACCAGCTTCTATCATATGGAGGGGGTTCTTCCTGAGTCGCTGCTCGGTACCACTGTTGAGATGGGGTATCACCTAAGACCTCCCTCATAAGTTTCTTGGCTCTGGCAGCCACCAGTTTGGTCTGTCGTAAGCTGATGGGGACAGTAATTCCAAAATGTGGATAGTTTGTGGCTGCCTTGGCTGCATCATCTGCCACCTCATTTCCCCGAATGCCAGCATGGCTGGGGATCCAGTTCAATGTTGATCTGTTACCCTGAATTTCTAAGGCTGTCATTATGCTCAAGATCGATGTGATGAGGTGAACATTGTCCTGTGGTTGAGGATGGGAGAGGGCATTGATTGCAGAGGTGGAATCAACATGTATGACAGGTCGGAGTCGATGTTGAAGGGCATGTGACAATGCCTGCTGAATTGCCACCAGCTCAGCTTGAAGGATCCTGCAGTGGTCAGGGAGTCGCCAGCCTTGTGTGTGACCATTGTGGTACAGTCCAGCTGCTGCTCTCTTCCTGTCAGGGTCGACAGAACCATCTGTGAAATACACTGCACATGTGCCTCCCTCTGCCAGTGCCATGCTTGTCTCAGCATGATTGTTGAGGGTGTCTTGACTGCAGAGAAGCTTAGAGATGGGTAGTTGCATGATGCAAACATCAGCTGGATCTGAGTGCCAGGGAGGTGGTGGATGGTACCCAGCAACATGGTCACAACTCTTCTCAAGGAGTAATTGTATAGGCAGCAGCTTCCACCCAGCAGCACAAAGCGAATGAATCCAGGAGTAGTCCATGAAGAGTGTTGGATCTTGTGTCATGATTGTCATTATCCATCTCCTTAGTGGGGTACCTTGCTGCCGGTGCAGAATCGAGGCTACTTTGCAGGCGTTTATGTATCTTGCTCTGTCAGCCAGGGAAGGAAGCTGGGCCTCAGATCTGAGACATACTGTGTTGGTCCAGATGGGGGCCCCAAGCATAGTTCTTATCACCTGGTTTTGTACGACCTCCACCCTTTGCCTGCTCTGCGGGAAGAGATGAGCTAACGCTGGTGCACAGTAGTCAATGAGGGAGCGATAGCTTGTATATAGTACAAGTGAAGTACATCTTTGCTCGCCCCTACACGATGCTTCATCATGGCTCTTATGGCGTTGAGTCTGAGTAGAGCACGGGATTTGACATACTCGGCCTGTTTCTGAAAGGTCAGCTTTTTATCAATGTAGATTCCCAAGTACAGGTAGGAGCCTGTCCACTCAAGTTCTGTATCCTGAATATGTAATCTATTCACAGGATCTGGTCCCTTGAACATCATTGCAAGAGATTTCTCGGCTGAGATCTTGAGGCCTAGTTCCTTGCAAGACTGTGTAATTAGGTGCAAAGCTTCCTGGGCCTGTCGCTCCAAATTGCCTTTCCCATCCACTACGAGGGCAAGATCATCAGCATAGCTGAGGAGCTGCATACCACTATGAAAGGGAAGGCTCACAAGTTCCTGCATAAGGATGTTAAACAGGGTAGGACTGAGCACACCTCCTTGTGGTGTGCCATTTTCCAGGGTTTTAAAGGAAGAGTAGTGTCCCTGAAAGCTGACACAGGCCTGCCTGTCCCTAAGGTAGGACTCTATCCAGGCCAAGAGGCATCCTTTGATTCCCTTCTGAGCTAGTATTGCTAGAATTGCTGTGGGGCTGGCTCACTCAAATGCCTTTTCAAGGTCGAGGTAGACGATGATACTAGGTTTTTTGCTACTATCAGCAATCTGGCATAGTAGAGTGGTTATACACTCTGCTGTACCCACCCCTTTGGTGAAGCCAAATATGTGATGATGAGGGGGTCCAAGTTTCCATAGGAGGCGGTTTAACACCATCCTCTCAGCAGTCTTGGCTAAACAGCTGGTATGGGTCTCATACTGCCTAGGTCCCTGGGCTTTGGAATTGGTACAATGGTAGCCTTCTTCCAAGCTGCTGGGAATTCCACGACTTGTTTATGACGTCTAGTATGGCCTCCCATCCACTCTGATCAGCCCGTGCAATCATGGAGCACATAACACCATCGATGCCTGGGGCAGTGTCACCTGTCTTCTTAATGGCACATCGAAGTTCCAAGTCCATGAGGTCTTCATCAGTCACATCTTCCGACTCACATGCAGCTTGTATCGTTAACTGGCGTTGTGGCAGAAGATCCGTCTGTATATTCCGGATGTCCTGTGGGAGCTGAGTGGAGGCTTCCCTGGAAGTGAAAAGCTCCACTAGTTTCTCAGCTTCCTGGGATGGGTTCAGATGTGCTGGTGGCCTCGGCTTGCTCTTGCTAGTTGCTATGTTGAGCTTGCCCCATGTCTCAGATAAGATGGTGTGATGCCCGAATGTTGAGCACCACTCCAGCCATTTCTCAGTTTTTACTCTGAGAGAGACTCTGCAGGCATGCTGCACAATGGCTCTCAGAGTATCCTTGTTCTCTGCTGTAGGGTTACACTTGTATAGCGTCCTAAAAGAGTTGATGCAGTGGTTCTACTCCCACACCTCATCGTTGTAGAACCACCAGTCTCTTTTGTGAGTGTGTCCTGTAGACTTCTTAGGAATTGCGCACTCTGCTGCCTGGATGAGAACGGTGATTAGCTCCTATTCAGCCATATCACAGTCTTCAGATAGAGTGTATGTGGACCACCAGTCATGATGATAATCCTGGAACACCTTCCAGTTGGCCCTCTTTATGTCCCATCTAGGAGGCAGCACAGCTGTGGGAGGCCTGTTGATGTTGAAAGTGGTGATCACTGCAAAGTGGTCACTGACAATGTCAGGATGAGTTTCCCATGTGGCTCCTGCTGTGAGTTGTCTTGACCCAAAGGTAAGGTCGAGGCAGCCACCCAACAGGTGTGTGGGGTCTCCATTGTTTAGCAACTTTACCTCTGAAATATCGTGTAGGAGCATTTTATGTGTCTGCCAGCAGCATTGGTTGCTGAGTGAGAGTGCAGCATTGGGTGATGTACATTGAAATCTCCACCCACAATAATACACTCAGTGCATGCTAGCGCGAGGAGCTCTGCAATGTCGAGGGTGTGTCTTGGGTTCTTGTAGATGTTATAGATGGTAATGGGCACCCCAGGTATGTGTGCAAGGATGGCCTGTACCTCGACATCCTCCGCACAGTCCACAGGGTTGGCTATAACCTCGTGAGGTATTGTATTGGATACAAATACAGCTGTGCCTCTGCAGTGAACGCCTGCGTCCATGTGCCGGAAAGACCCAGCAAAACAGGGTAGTCTTGGGCAGATAGTCGGGACAGTCAGAATTTCTTGTAGCAAGATGATGTCAACCCGATCCCAAATTACTGCCTCCAGCAAGAGGTGCTGTTTGCCCCTCAAGCCCTGAATGTTCCATTGTAGGACCTTGAGGGTGTGATTTGGTACCGAGGTTATTCCATCGCTGTTGTTTCCTGAGCTGGAGACTGAGCCCTGCCCACTCTGAGAACCTGCAAATTCATGGCATCCACTGTCTTCTCCTCGGTCAGTAAGCACACTCTCAGGAGCATACTGACCATCTGCCGGAATACGCTTTGTTGTTCCGTGGAGTTGATTGTGTTGCAAATAAGATCTGTGAAGGCAGGTTGTGTAGTGGGTTAGCTGTGGGATTTTCAAGGATAGCTCCTGGTCAAAGAGGCTGACCAGGTCCCTACTTAACAGAACTCAGTGTGAATGCTTTGAGAAGATACCAGAGCAGCGAACGGACATCCTAGTGCATTGTTTCAGCGTAAATAGTTGAAGTGTTGTGCAGAAGGTTTGGTGTTGTTGAGTCAGGACCAGTCAGCGCCTCTCCCCCTCTCCGCTGGGGGGGAGGGGGAGGGCGTGTGTAGTAAACAGTGACCCTCTCACAACGCCTCACCCCTGCCCGACTCCCCGCCTCACCACCCAACTCCCAGCGCCACCCAATCTGTAGAGGGTACTTCTCCCCTAACCCACGATGTCAGCGATGGTACTACAGCCGCAGGGAGTGCCGGGCTCACAGGAACTTCCACTACAGGGACAGCATCGTGGAGTTCGACCGCGAGGCAGCTGTCAGGTGTGCCACAGGCAGTGTGTACTCAGTTCCTCAAGCTTCAACATCCGTGGACACGAGGGCCTGGGATCTTCAGTCAACTTGGCGTCCACCAGGACGTTGCCATGTCCCTAGGACAGCTCTCCATCGGGCTGCTAACGGAGTCACTGGCTTCTTGGACCTCTTGGGGAGGGTCGATGGTGCTCGTGCAAGCAGCAGATCCCGGGGCAACTTGCTGCTGTTTGCAATGGCTGTCTGCCGAGGAGAGACAGGCACCTAGCAACATCTGTTGTTGGGGCAATGGATGAATTCCCTGCTTTGTTTGTTAACTGCTCATTACTCTGTAATTTGTCTATGATTGTAATCATGTGATAACGTGTTTATCATTCATTACCTTTGAAACTTGTCATAATTTTGACCAGCTCTACCTGGAGCTCATTACCTTTGTAAATTCTCATGATTAATGTGTTTATGATTCATTACCTTTGCAATTATTCATGAGTGTGACCAGCTCTACCTGGAGCTCATTACCTTTGTAACTTGGTCATGATTATGACCAGATCTAGTTCATTACCTTTGTAACTTGCTCAGCTATCAAAACTTTGGAGTCCAGTCCCTGGACCAATTATGTACCTCTGTAATCTTTTGACTACCGCCCACAGGATGGGTATGGGGTGCATAATAAACATATTAAACTAAACTAACTGTGAACACCTTGATGAGTGCTACGAGATCCTCCCTGGTGAGGGCCTGCTTTGGCATTGGGTTCGAAACAGTGGATATTACCTGGGCTGTTGTGGTCTGTAGGGACTGCTGAGGGTTGGATTTCTTTATTGTATGCACCATGGTTTGTTGCTGTATACCAGGTTGGGTAGCTGGGATCTGCTGGTGAGGTGCCAGTTGAGCCTGGAAAGCATCTGTGCCGGGTAAGGAGTGCCTGCGTTGTCGTGCTATGGCGGTGGGGGCTCGTTTAGTGCCGCCTGCTGATCATGTTGACCAGATGTACCCAGTTGATGCCTCCTGTTCCTTTTGTTTCTGTTTCTTCGTTGAGGTAGGGATGCAGGAGGTTCTTGACCATGACATTCGGGTGAGGCTTCGATGGTTGGGAATTCCTGGGCATTGAGTTGGGTTAGCTGATGAGAGATCTGCGGTGCGGCAGGGTTCTCTGCACCCATCGTCTGCTGAGAGTGATGATCCGTCAGAGCTCGCTGCCGAGTTTTTGGCATCTTCCAGACTCCTTGAATTCTGGCGAGCCTCTCGGGGCATCAAGGATTCCAGGCATGGTGTTTCTGCCTGCAGTTTGGGCATTGTGGAGTGGGTGGTGATGCATTTTTCAGCTTGGTAATGCATTCCTCGGTAGGGTGGCGCTGGCTGCAGACACTGCAGATTACTCTGTTCGGACAGAGTGCACCCAGGTGTCCGTAACACTGACACTTGAAACAGCAAACTGGTTCTGCTGTGAAGGTCCTGACATCGCACCTGCCCCCAACAACCAAGGTCCAGCCGGGATGACAGTGGTCCTACATGCTGTGTGAGGACCTGTCGGGTTGGTGCATTGCCTGCCATCTTTGCCTTGAGACGTTGAACTGACACCACACTGGGGTGAGCTGCTACTGCCTCGATGGGCATCATCAGTGGGTATCGCATCACTACACTCTTGGTGATCTTCTGCCAAGAGTCCAGTTCCTCCTGGGGTGAATGAGCAATCCAAACAATACAGGGACACAGAGGGTATATATAGACTCAGAGTGAGGTGTAATACTAGTGGTAGTGATATAAGTTGTAGGCCTGAAACAGGCTTTATCTTATCCAGCCTCCAATAGAAATATTTGTCTAACTTATTTTTATGCTACCCAAGTAATAGTTTTTATATCCTTTTACTTATGTGCAAGTTAATTGTTTTAACACAGTGTTACTAGTAATACTACTACAACTAATATAACTACTACCACTAGTACTACTACTACTACCACTAGTATTACACCTCACTCTAAGCCTATATATACCCTCTGTATCCATTCATCACATTGTAACGGCTTGACAAAGCTCCTGGAGAGTGAAACGTTGCCAGAATAAAATGTCACATTAGTCGCACTTGTGTCCTTTTAATGAACATGTTAGTCATTACGTAAGTTAAGAGCCTTCAGTGATGACTCAGAATCAGTAATGATGATAGTCAAACTCATTGTCAATGGTTAGCTTTAGCGCCATTAGGATGGCAAACATTTCAGTTTGCAGTGTAGACGCTCAGTTGTTAATACTTATGCCTAACTCAACCACGTTGTTATCGAGGAATTAAGACACTTATGCAACATATGGGAATCTTTATTGAAGAAACGTTTCGCCACACACTAGTGGATGGTACCATTATGACGCCGCCTCCTGCTTCGCCTAACCTGACTACAGTATATAAGCCACTGCTTCGGCCCTGTGCTGTACTTTCTACAAGATTGATGGACTGAACATAGACTCCAGGCTGAGGGACTGATTACCTCAAAGTCCTCCTCTCCTTATACCTTCCTGCTTTGTATAAGACTGATGAGGCCACTGTGTGGCGAAACGTTTTCTTCAGTAAAGATTTTCATATGTTGCATAAGTGTCTTAATTCTTCAACTTGTCGGTTTTCAAAACCATTCATCACAAAGTTGTTATCGTTCTTATCTAGGGAGGTGGCAACAAGAGCAGTTGCAGCCCTGCCAGAAAACTCCTGCTTAGATCCATCAGAATAGGTCTGGGAACCACCTTCCCCACGTCCTGGTCTCAGAGCAAGTCTCTTGCCTTAACAAGTGCTAAGAAGCACTCAGGACAACAAAGGGTTATATATACCGAATGTAAATACAAGTTGTTTACAGGTTGTCATCTTACGTGTTCGTGAGATAAAGTAATGATCAACAATCCTAAGTGCATGAATTTTAATTTTTATTTTACACTGCCTTGACGGGTGGATCTCCCTGGTTGGTCTGAACCAATATACTCCCTTAAATCAAATGTCGAAACGTTGAAAGAAACCATGAATATATAACATTTGCCTATCTGAAAGATTTCCTGCAGGTGTACATGACCAAGACTGGAAAGAAAAACCACAACGCAGAGTCCCTAAACAACGGGTCCCTGACAGAATAGATGTTTCCTGACTGTCTGTTTACACAAGGAAAAATATCAGAGAAATCCTCCGTAAAATATTAGACACGTGAAATTTACAGACTAAGAACACAGTCGATGCACAACCCACGCAAAGGAGAATGAAACTTATAACGACGTTTCGGTTCGATTTGGAACACTTGTTTGTGACTTGAAAAAGCCCACTGTGTGGGCGAAACGTAGTCAATAAAGGATCACATTATACTGCATTTGTGTTTATATTGCCATTGGAACACTTGTCCAAGTCGGACTGAAACGTCCTCATAAGGTTTCAATCTCATATGTGCGGGTTGTGTGTTGCTCCAGTCACTGTTGTGCCTTGATATTCTTAATGAACAAAGACTGCTATGTTAACTAGTTGTGATAATATCAATATAACAATAGTTTATATTAGTAAACACAGCAGAGAGTTCATGACGAGGTTAACAATGTTTTACGTTAAAATCAGTGAATAACCAAAGTGTTCCAGCAACCTGTAACCCATACAACTCTAGAACGCCAAGATGGAGACAGAATAACTACCCAAGTACTTTGCTGACCATAAAAAAGTCTGATTAAAAAGTATTTAGGAGACACATGAAAGCTTCGCCTTGATGATGTTGACGGAGAAACAATAAAATGCATAGTGGTGGATTAAGACGTCCAGGGGCCCTCAGCAGAACAGTATTTAGTGGTCACTAGATGGGGCCCTCCCTTGCTGCTGTCAGCTACTGCTCTAATATATTCATGTTTATTTACTACAAGTACATATACAAGGTATACAGTCCTAGCTGACATCAATGACATACTACTATATAGAAAGCCCCTTGTTATGCTGAGCATTTCGGGCACATTAGGTCAGTTTTGTCCCACCCAGGTACACATTATTACTGATGGATGAACATAGGCAACCGGTGTAAAGGAACACGTCCACCCTCGCTGGCAATCGAACCATGTGAAGCGAGAGCTTATGCCACCAGGACACTGGCCATCAGTTCTTAACATTAGAATGAGACGTATGATTGTTCGACATTGTCCTGATGAGAGTGTCGTACAAATAATTTTTTCTGAAATAAATATTCAAGGAATCATGAGATTTCAAAAAATACCTTTTCATCTCAGAACTGAAACACCTCGTATACATGCGCGGGTTATCACCGGACCACAAACATCCCATATCATAGTAACACGACTCATAATGTGTTATAAAACAAATAGTTAACGACCTGGAGGTCCCTCAGTAGTTGGGGTCCACTCATGAGTAAACCCGTCACTGCAGAGGCACATCACTGAGGAATAAATCCTGGGGCAAGAAAATCACTGCACTTGTGTAAATAATGAACAACTTAATCATGCGTTCGAGGTTATGGTGAAGTGAAATTTTAAGTAAACGCAGTAGGTGCACAGAAGAGTTCTTAACACAGTTAAAACATAGCTTTATATATTAGCAACTCTGTTTTTGCCAAGGAAATATTTAGACATGCAGCAGCAGCGTGGTTCTGGTCACCATCGTTCACAGTGCATATTAATGCACCGGACGACACACTGAGAAATATGAGAGTTATTCCCCCTTGTATTACAAAACCTGTTTCAGTTATTTGTCAATATATATGTATGTATGTTGTGATTTTTTCCAGTTATAGTTACAAGACTTGACATTTTTTTCGTTCTTCTAGAATTGGAAATGTTAGGTCAGGTGAAAATAGGAAATAAAACCTGAGCGCTTTCATGTGCTGACTCGCACATTTTCAGAGGAATAGGAAGACGAGGCAAGAGAATCACATATTGTTCATACATGCAATCACTCACTTTATTATGATTTCTTCCATGTTACAATGTATGATAAATTGTGTAATTGTATTTATGTGTACCTGTATCTAAATAAACTTACTTAAGGGCTCTTGTTTCAAGGAACTGGGCCTGTCATATCCTTTCTTGGATCGAACCTAAATACTTGTGTGACCCTAGTCGGGTTTAGTGCTTTTCCCCTCTTCCTGCTACCAGTGTTCACACCCTTCCACCATTGTCACCATCACCACTATGTCACCATCACAGTTGCTGACCACCACCATCACCACCATTGTCACATGACAGTTGCTAACTACCAGCATCAATGAACCAGCTGGTGACAGGCACTTGACACAACTGACACGCAGTACATACAAGTGACAGACACGACGCATCTCACTGACACCAAATCAAAGTCCATTGTATGTAATATCTATAACAGGAGATTCATCGTGCGTGATGGAATATGACAAGAAAACTGTGTAACTGGGAGGAATCTCATCCAGCAGGGTGAAGTATGCCAGGGTGAAGTATGCTAGGGTGAAGTATGCCAGGGTGAAGTATGCCAGGGTGAAGTATGCTAGGGTGAAGTATGCCAGGGTGAAGTATGCCAGGGTGAAGTATGCTAGGGTGAAGTATGCCAGGGTGAAGTATGCGAGGGTGAAGTATACCAGGGTGAAGTATGCCAGGGTGAAGTATGCCAGGGTGAAGTATGCTAGGGTGAAGTATGCCAGGGTGAAGTATGCTAGGGTGAAGTATACCAGGGTGAAGTATGCCAGGGTGAAGTATGCCAGGGTGAAGTATGCCAGGGTGAAGTATGCCAGGGTGAAGTATGCCAGGGTGAAGTATGCCAGGATGAAGTATGCCAAGGTGAAGTATGCCAGGGTGAAGTATGCCAGGGTGAAGTATGCCAGGGTGAAGTATGCCAGGGTGAAGTATGCCAGGGTGAAGTATGCCAGGGTGAAGTATGCCAGGGTGAAGTATGCCAGGGTGAAGTATGCCAGGGTGAAGTATGCCAAGGTGAAGTATGCCAGGGTGAAGTATGCCAGGGTGAAGTATGCCAGGGTGAAGTATGCCAGGGTGAAGTATGCCAGGGTGAAGTATGCCAGGGTGAAGTATGCCAGGGTGAAGTATGCCAGGGTGAAATATGCCAGGGTGAAGTATGCCAGGGTGAAGTATGCCAAGGTGAAGTATGCCAGGGTGAAGTATGCCAGGGTGAAGTATGCCAGGGTGAAGTATGCCAGGGTGAAGTATGCCAGGGTGAAGTATGCCAGGGCCAGGGTGTAGTATGCCAGGGTGAAGTATGCCAGGGTGAAATATGCCAGGGTGAAGTATACCAGGGTGAAGTATGCCAGGGTGAAGTATGCCAGGGTGAAGTATGCCAGGGTGAAGTATGCCAGGGTGAAGTATACCAGGGTGAAGTATGCCAGGGTGAAGTATGCCAGGGTGAAGTATGCCAGGGTGAAGTATGCCAGGGTGAAGTATGCCAGGGTGAAGTATGCCAGGGTGAAGTATGCCAGGGTGAAGTATGCCAGGGTGAAGTATGCCAGGGTGAAGTATGCCAGGGTGAAGTATGCCAGGGTGAAGTATGCCAGGGTGAAGTATGCCAGGGTGAAGTATGCCAGGGTGAAGTATGCCAGGGTGAAGTATGCCAGGGTGAAGTATGCCAGGGTGAAGTATGCCAGGGTGAAGTATCCCAGGGTGAAGTATGCCAGGGTGAAGTATGCCAGGGTGAAGTATGCCAGGGTGAAGTATGCCAGGGTGAAGTATGCCAGGGTGAAGTATGCCAGGGTGAAGTATGCCAGGGTAGTGTGAAGTATGCCAGGGTGAAGTATGCCAGGGTGAAGTATGCCAGGGTGAAGTATGCCAGGGTGAAGTATGCCAGGGTGAAGTATGCCAGGGTGAAGTATGCCAGGATGAAGTATGCCAGGGTGAAGTATGCCAGGGTGAAGTATACCAGGGTGAAGTATGCCAGGGTAGTATGCCAGGGTGAAGTATGCCAGGGTGAAGTATGCCAGGGTGACGTATGCCAGGGCGAAGTATGTCAGGGTGAAGTATGCCAGGGTGAAGTATGCCAGGGTGAAGTATGCCAGGGTGAAGGTGAAGTATGCCAGGGTGAAGTATGCCAGGATGAAGTATGCCAGGGTGAAGTATGCTAGGGTGAAGTATGCCAGGGTGAAGTATGCCAGGGTGAAGTATGCCAGGGTGAAGTATGCCAGGGTGAAGTATGCCAGGGTGAAGTATGCCAGGGTGAAGTATGCCAGGGTGAAGTATGCCAGGATGAAGTATGCCAGGGTGAAGTATGCCAGGGAGAAGTATACCAGGGTCAAGTATGCCAGGGTAGTATGCCAGGGTGGTGAAGTATGCCAGGGTGAAGTATGCCAGGGTGAAGTCTGCCAGTGTGACGTATGCCAGGGCGAAGTATGTCAGGGTGAAGTATGCCAGGGTGAAGTATGCCAGGGTGAAGTATGCCAGGGTGAAGTATGCCAGGGCGAAGTATGTCAGGGTGAAGTATGCCAGGATGAAGTAGGGTTAAGTATGCCAGGGTGAAGTATGCCAGGGTGAAGTATGCCAGGGTGAAGTATGCCAGGGTGAAGTATGCCAGGGTGAAGTATGCCAGGGTGAAGTATGCCAGGGTGAAGTATGCCAGGGCGAAGTATGTCAGGGTGAAGTATGCCAGGGTGAAGTATGCCAGGGTGAAGTATGACAGGGTGAAGTATGAAGTATGCCAGGGTGAAGTATGCCAGGGTGAAGTATGACAGGGTGAAGTATGCCAGGGTGAAGGATGCCAGGGTGAAGTATGCCAGGGTGAAGTATGCCAGGGCGAAGTATGTCAGGGTGAAGTATGTCAGGGTGAAGTATGCTAGGGTGAAGTATACCAGGGTGAAGTATGCCAGGGTGAAGTATGCCAGGGTGAAGTATGCCAGGGTGAAGTATGTCAGGGTGAAGTATGCCAGGGTGAAGTATGCCAGGGTGAAGTATGCCAGGGTGAAGTATGCCAGGGTGAAGTATGTCAGGGAAGTATGCCAGGGTGAAGTATGCCAGGGTGAAGTATGCCAGGGTGAAGTATGCCAGGGTGAAGTATGCCAGGGCGAAGTATGCCAGGGTGAAGTATGCCAGGGTGAAGTATGCCAGGGTGAAGTATGCTAGGGTGAAGTATGCCAGGGTGAAGTATGCCAGGGTGAAGTATGCCAGGGTGAAGTATGCCAGGGTGAAGTATGCCAGGGTGAAGTATGCCAGGGTATGAAGTATGCCAGGGTGAAGTGAAGTATACCAGGGTGAAGTATGCCAGGGTGAAGTATGCCAGGGTGAAGTATGCCAGGGTGAAGTATGCCAGGGTGAAGTATGCCAGGGTGACGTATGCCAGGGTGAAGTATTACAGGGTGAAGTATGCCAGGGTGAAGTATGCCAGGGTGAAGTATGACAGGGTGAAGTATTCCAGGGTGAAGTATGCCAGGGTGGTGAAGTATGCCAGGGTGAAGTATGCCAGGGTGAAGTATGCCAGGGTGAAGTATGCCAGGGTGAAGTATGCCAGGGTGAAGTATGCCAGGGTGAAGTATGCCAGGGTGAAGTATGCCAGGGTGAAGTATGCCAGTGTGAAGTATGCCAGGGTGAAGTATGCCAGGGTGAAGTATGCCAGGGTGAAGTATGCCAGGGTGAAGTATGCCAGGGTGAAGTATGCCAGGGTGAAGTATGCCAGGGTGAAGTATGCCAGGGTGAAGTATGCCAGGGTGAAGTATGCCAGGGTGAAGTATGCCAGGGTGAAGTATGCCAGGGTGAAGTATGCCAGGGTGAAGTATGCCAGGGTGAAGTATGCCAGGGTGAAGTATGCCAGGGTGAAGTATGCCAGGGTGAAGTATGCCAGGGTGAAGTATGCCAGGGTGAAGTATGCCAGGGTGAAGTATGCCAGGGTGAAGTATGTCAGGGTGAAGTATGCCAGGGTGAAGTATGCCAGGGTGAAGTATGCCAGGGTGAAGTATGCCAGGGTGAAGTATGCCAGGGTGAAGTATGCCAGGGTGAAGTATGCCAGGGTGAAGTATGCCAGGGTGAAGTATGCCAGGGTGAAGTATGCCAGGGTGAAGTATGCCAGGGTGAAGTATGCCAGGGTGAAGTATGCCAGGGTGAAGTATGCCAGGGTGAAGTATGCCAGGGTGAAGTATGCCAGGGTGAAGTATGCCATGGTGAAGTATGCCAGGGTGAAGTATGCCAGGGTGAAGTATGCCAGGGTGAAGTATGCCAGGGTGAAGTATGCCAGGGTGAAGTATGCCAGGGTGAAGTATGCCAGGGTGAAGTATGCCAGGTGAAGTATGCCAGGGTGAAGTATACCAGGGTGAAGTATACCAGGGTGAAGTATGCCAGGGTGAAGTATGCCAGTGTGAAGTATGCCAGGGTGAAGTATGTAGGGTGAAGCCAGGGTGAAGCATGCCAGGGTGAAGTATGCCAGGGTGAAGTATGCCAGGGTGAAGTATGCCAAGGTGAAGTATGCCAGGGTGAAGTATGCCAGGGTGAAGTATGCCAGGGTGAAGTATGCCAGGGTGAAGTATGCCAGGGTGAAGTATGCCAGGGTGAAGTATGCCAGGGTGAAGTATGCCAGGGTGAAGTATGCCAGGGTGAAGTATGCCAGGGTGAAGTATGCCAGGGTGAAGTATGCCAGGGTGAAGTATGCCAGGGTGAAGTATGCCAGGGTGAAGTATGCCAGGGTGAAGTATGCCAGGGTGAAGTATGCCAGGGTGAAGTATGCTAGGGTGAAGTATGCCAGGGTGAAGTATGCCAGGGTGAAGTATGCCAGGGTGAAGTATGCCAGGGTGAAGTATGCCAGGGTGAAGTATGCCAGTATGCCAGGGTGAAGTATGCCAGGGTGAAGTATGCCAGGATGAAGTATGCCAGGGTGAAGTATGCCAGGGTGAAGTATACCAGGGTGAAGTATGCCAGGGTGAAGTATACCAGGGTGAAGTATGCCAGGGTGAAGTATGCCAGGGTGAAGTATGCCCAGGGTGAAGTATGCCAGGGTGAAGTATGCCAGGGTGAAGTATGCCAGGGTGAAGTATGCCAGGGTGAAGTATGCCAGGGTGAAGTATGCCAGGGTGAAGTATGCCAGGGTGAAGTATGCCAGGGTGAAGTATGCTAGGGTGAAGTATGCCAGGGTGAAGTATGCCAAGTATGCCAGGGTGAAGTATGCCAGGGTGAAGTATGCCAGGGTGAAGTATGCCAGGGGGTATGCCAGGGTGAAGTATGCCAGGGTGAAGTATGCCAGGGTGAAGTATATGAAGTATGCCAGGGTGAAGTATGCCAGTGTGAAGTATGCCAGGGTGAAGTATGCCAGGGTGAAGTATGCTAGGGTGAAGTATGCCAGGGTGAAGTATGCCAGGGTGAAGTATGCCAGGGTGAAGTATGCCAGGGTGAAGTAGGGTGAAGTATGCCAGGGTGAAGTATGTCAGGGTGAAGTATGCTAGGGTGAAGTATGCCAGGGTGAAGTATGCCAGGGTGAAGTATGCCAGGGTGAAGTATGCCAGGGTGAAGTATGCCAGGGTGAAGTATGCCAGGGTGAAGTATGTCAGGGTGAAGTATGCCAGGGTGAAGTATGTCAGGGTGAAGTATGCCAGGGTGAAGTATGTCAGGGTGAAGTATGCCAGGGTGAAGTATGCCAGGGTGAAGTATGCCAGGGTGAAGTATGTCAGGGTGAAGTATGCCAGGGTGAAGTATGTCAGGGTGAAGTATGCCAGGGTGAAGTATGTCAGGGTGAAGTATGCCAGGATGAAGTATGTATGCCAGGGTGAAGTATGTCAGGGTGAAGTATGCCAGGGAGAAGTATGCAGGGTGAAGTATGTCAGGGTGAAGTATGCCAGGATGAAGTATGCCAGGGTGAAGTATGCCAGGGTGAAGTATGTCAGGGTGAAGTATGCCAGGGTGAAGTATGTCAGGGTGAAGTATGCCAGGGTGAAGTATGCCAGGGTGAAGTATGCCAGGGTGAAGTATGTCAGGGTGAAGTATGTCAGGGTGAAGTATGTCAGGGTGAAGTATGCCAGGGTGAAGTATGTCAGGGTGAAGTATGTCAGGGTGAAGTATGTCAGGGTGAAGTATGTCAGGGTGAAGTATGTCAGGGTGAAGTATGCCAGGGTGAAGTATGCCAGGGAGAAGTATGCCAGGGTGAAGTATGTCAGGGTGAAGTATGCCAGGGTGAAGTATGCCAGGGTGAAGTATGCCAGGGTGAAGTATGCCAGGGTGAAGTATGCCAGGGTGAAGTATGCCAGGGTGAAGTATGCCAGGGTGAAGTATGCCAGGGTGAAGTATGCCAGGGTGAAGTATGTCAGGGTGAAGTATGTCAGGGTGAATGTCAGGGTGAGTAGTATGTGCCAGGGTGAAGTATGCCAGGGTGAAGTATGCCAGGGTGAAGTATGCCAGGGTGAAGTATGCCAGGGTGAAGTATGCCAGGGAGAAGTATGCCTCTGATGTATCACCACACAATGTGGTAGATCACCACTCAATGTGGTGATCTAATTCTCAAAAACAACAGCTGGTGTCTGGCTGTGCTCAGACGTGACCAGGAGTACTCGCACATCATTTCATTCTCGCCTCACCTACGGACGTTGTTTTTCTATGTTGACATTCTTTTTCTTGTGGATCTGTTACGAGGCATCGAGGTTTTCCCCCTACTTCTGTTTTCAGCTTACACAACCCTTGTGACTATTCTTGAAAAGTTATTTGCAATAATTACTAATTATAATAAGTAATAACTAGGCTTCCTGAGCTGGAAAGGGAAATACTGAAAGAATGAAAACTGTCTAAAATACTGTAAAACCCTGTCATCTTACATGTTCGTGGGACAGTTCGGAGAGCTTAGACATCCTACCAGAGTGCAAAACATTTACAAGGTTTCCAGTTCTCACTTATATGAGAGGAAGATAGCAACTCCTAGGCTGCAAGTTGTGAGTGGTTCCTAAGAGAACGAGAGAAGGATAATGAGGTACATACCTGGGTGATAATGTACATTTTTTGAGCCAACGGGGGAAAGTCTGCCAAAGACTGTCCCAAGCCGAAGGCCACGAAGGACCCTCGTTCAGGGTAGAGTTCGCTGTTGACCCTGGAGATAGTGGAGCGAAGGGACACCATTGATGGCCGCGAACTCAAGTTCCCGAACGACATGCCTCCAAACGATGGCCTCGACGACATGCCTCCGAACGACGGTCGTGACGACATGCCTCCAAACGACGGCCGGGAGTTCATACTGAGGAAGCCAGGCGACGACACCGTAGAAAAACGAGACTGTCTCTTCAGGAAGGGCAGCTTGTCCCTCTCCTCGTCAGACTCGTCTGCAGGAGTTACGCCATTTTTGACGACAGCTATAACTTTGGGCGGGTTCGACTCCCCCGTCTCTATCTGTATCTCTATTGGCTCCACCATCTGGAAAGCAACGTGCTGGGTGCTACCTTTGTCTTCCTCGGTCGAAGACATCCTGCTAGAGACCGCAAGATTTACCTTTCTAAGCCAGATATTGTCAGATACAGAACTTAAACAATGAAAACGATGATTCACAAGCAGAACAGCTTTCGAGCAGGCAAGTTGTGCGCACAAGTTGAGTATCACGTGAGAGACGACTCACAGAATCACTGGCCAGTCTTGGCCCCACACCGCTGCTCTCACACAGCACAACACACCCACTGACTACGACACCCAAACCAGATTTGGCTTCCCACGCTGCTCTCCGCTGTATTTATGTCGTGGCCGTGTGGAGAAGGGGGGATTATATTCCCCATCCTCCCTCCCTTCCAAGTCAACACCCATCCCTTCATCATCCCTCCCAACCCCTCTCCTTCCCCACGGCGACCCTCAACATCTATGTAAAAAGTGAGAGTAAATCGGTAAAGGCTTAACCACAGTTTATTGAAGCATTCCTTATACATGATTGTGTCTATATAGTACTAAATATTACCTAAGTCTAAAGCGTATACGGGAACTTGTATTAATAATGTATATTGATCATACTGGATGTTATAATGTGTATTGATCATACTGGATGTTATAATGTGTATTGATCATACTGGATATTATAATGTGTATTGATCATACTGGATGTTATAATGTGTATTGATCATACTGGATGTTATAATGTGTATTGATCATACTGGATATTATAATGTGTATTGATCATACTGGATGTTATAATGTGTATTGATCATACTGGATATTATAATGTGTATTGATCATACTGGATGTTATAATGTGTATTGATCATACTGGATGTTATAATGTGTATTGATCATACTGGATGTTATAATGTGTATTGATCATACTGGATGTTATAATGTGTATTGATCATACTGGATGTTATAATGTGTATTGATCATACTGGATGTTATAATGTATATTATACTGGATGTTATAATGTATATTCATTATGCATTATTATTTGTATTGATTATTATTATTATTAAAGATTAGCCGGTATTCTCCCGGCCCGGGCCTTGTCCAAGTGGTGGCCCGGCCTTGGCTCCCTCTTTAGGGAGCGTCTGAGACCTAAGTCTCCCATGGGAGGAGGCACAAGTACCTCCTCATCTTTGGGACCAACTGTCCCCAGGCCTAGCCACAAGCTAGGGCTCTCTGGTCTGCCATCCCCGCCCCAAGGGGGCAAATGGGAATGACAGTCTTATGAGCTAAAGGCTCGGGCTCAGGCACCTACCCTACCCTAGAAGGGTTAGGCATGGTGTCGATGTTATTATATTATTTATTATAGAAGTCATACAAAAACTGAAGAAGATACGAATATTAACACATACTACTATGTTAATAATAATAATAATAATAATATATTTTTATTATTATTATTATTATTATTATTATTATTATTATTATTATTTAATGGTTATTGGTGGTCAAGAAGTACATGAGATGCCAATATTACTCGTTAAGAACAAATTTTCATGTGTAAACACTAGCGACCCTGCCAGACGTAGTGTGCTGGGGGAGGGGAGGGGTGCGGGAGGGGAGGGGAGGGGAGGGGAGGGGAGGGGTGTGGGAGGGGAGGGGAGGGGAAGGGTGTGGGAGGGGAGGTGTGTGGGAGGGGGGGGTGTTGGAGAACTGAACAGCTGACAGCAGGCGGCTCACCAGACACAGGTTCAAGGTTCGAACTTTGAACCTGGGTAACGCACAATCTTTGCTACCTGCTTAAGTTGCAGTTTTAACGAACATGTAAAACTGCAACAAGGATCACCCAGTGACGTCGGTGTGAACTGTTACCTGCGTTACCTGCGTTACTTCTGTTACTTGCGTTACCTGCGTTACTTGCGTTACCTGCGTTACTTGCGTTACTTGCGTACACAAATAACCTGCACATGGGAGGAGCTTAAGACGACGTTTCGGTCCGACTTGGACCATTTACAAGTCACCTTGCGTTAGTGTGACTTGAAAATGGTCCAAGTCGGACCGAAACGTCGTCTTAAGTTTCTCCCATGTGCTGGTTGTTTGTGTATTGTTCCAGTCACGGTATTGTGACTTATTGCTCTGTTTCTCTCTTACCTGGTTCTGTTTATTTCTTGCCTGGTTCTGTTTATTTCTTGCCTGGTTCTGTTTATATCTTGCCTGGTTCTGTTTATTTCTTGCCTGGTTCTGTTTATTTCTTGCCTGGTTCTGTTTATATCTTGCCTGGTTCTATTTATTTCTTCCCTGGTTCTTTATTTCTTGACTTGTTCTGTTTATTTCTTGCCTGGTTCTGTTTATATCTTACCTGGTTCTGTTTATATCTTGCCTGGTTCTGTTTATATCTTACCTGGTTCTGTTTATATCTTACCTGGTTCTGTTTATATCTTACCTGGTTCTGTTTATATCTTACCTGGTTCTGTTTATATCTTACCTGGTTCTGTTTATATCTTACCTGGTTCTGTTTATATCTTGCCTGGTTCTGAATATTTGAGATTTAGTCGCCGAGGTAGCTAGTTTACATAAGTTTAAGTACACCACATAATCTCAGGTACATTTAGATGATTCTAATCATGCTACATAGTAATTTAGGGCAAGAACAAATGGATACACAAAAGGTCTAGGAACTTGGCCCTAAAAAGGAGTACATATGGATTTATATCTACACTTGTCTTATCTGTTGTAAGCAAATTAATGATATTTATTTAATATGTCTGGTATCTTATTTTCCTAATTTGCCTTAACCAGTGGGTTCTGAAGATAGTGTTCATATTATTAACCCCAGAGGGTTAGTAACCCAGGAAAGGCATAAATAACCCACACATAGGAGAGAGGAGCTTATGACGACGGTTCGGTCCGACTTAGACCATTTACAAGTGACACTAACACACGAAGGTGAGGGAGTCAGTATAACCCAGGAAAATCCAGCAAAGTAACGCAGTGTACTTGCTCGCCCTACGTCCTGTCCTGCCTTGCTCTGGAGAGTGACCCTGCGTGGCCGCGTCGGGAGAGTTTTCTATGTTAGCCACTGAGCTACGGGATATGTGTGTCGTGTTTGCTATGCAAACGTTGGTAAGAAGGTAGTAAATGCCGGTAACTTAATGGGAAAAGAACGCAAGGGCGTTTTTCACTTGTCGGACACTGCATCTCAGTCTGGACATTCTACACAAGGAGTACCTTACTCTCTTAAGTCACTCCGTGACCGACAACCCCTCCTAGAAGACTGTATTGTGGAGACGGTCATTCCAAGGTCCACACTGCAACACCTCACCACATGCAAACACCTGATCTCTCCTGCCGTCTGCGCCTATCTGAGGGACAGTATGTGTGACCTCTGTTTCCAGCGTCCTGAATAATCTTCACTTGTGAGAGTTCTTCCGTCTTCACTACCCGTCCCCGATCACATACACAGCAAAGTTACTACCTACAACTTACATCAGACGAACAGGCTTTCTCGTAGGCTGGGAATTCTTTGTTCCAACAGTAAGTGGAGAAACAGGGGACGCCTGAATATATTAACAGTATCTCCTCTCACACATTGTCCTTCACAGAAAATGAGGTCCTTAGCCAAGGTCTCAAGGTCACTAGATATGTGCAAGAAAAACCACCTACTGGACACCGTCACTAGGAACCACTTCAGTGACTCAGACCTTTTTCAGATGTTACTCATAATTACCACCGCTGCTTCTGAATAATCATCATCATCCTGTTATCTATAAGTTATCTGAGAGGTCTATCAGAGAACAATGACATTCTTGTAACTCCAGCCGATAAAAGTGAGAGTATTTTTACCCTAGGATTCTCTTGATTTCAACAACAAAGTGTTTGACATTGTTAACAACACAAACACCTACCGACCCATCACAAAGCAACGACTGAAAGAGAGCACCAAGAGGCACGACGTCTTCAAAACATAAAAAAGAACTTACGTACAATTATCCCTGGGTAGTCTGGACCTGCCAGTAGCTTCCCAAAACTTATAAACCGGGCATTCCCGTCTAACCCATTGAGTTAGGTATCTTGAGTGACCCACACAAATTTGCTGGTCTAGTCTCCAGGGCACCATCAGTTCAGTATACTGGAAGTGAGGAGACTTATTGAGTAAATCTCCAACATCAACTTGAAGAACAAACAAATGGCCCCCTATGATATTACTTCCCTTTTTACCTATATTCCCATTAACACCACCGTTGACATTCTCCACAGAAAACTTACTGACAGACACAGTCTTCCAGCGCCCTGCCAGGAATTCATAGCCTTGGTGGACCTTTATATCAATCTCATCCAGGTTTACCTGGAGTTTACCTGGAGAGAGTTCCGGGGGTCAACGCCCCCGCGGCCCGGTCTGTGACCAGGCCTCATGGTGGATCAGAGCCTGATCAACCAGGCTGTTACTGCTGGTTGCACGCAATCCAACGTACGAGCCACAGCCAGGCTGGTCAGGTACCGACTTTAGGTGCTTGTCCAGTGCCTGCTTGAAGACAGCCAGGGGTCTATTGGTAATCCCCCCTTATGTATGCTGGGAGGCAGTTGAACAGTCTCGGGCCCCTGACACTTATTGTATTGTCTCTTATTATGAAGACAAGTTTTTTCAAACTGTTTTGGCATGGCCACTGTCAATCCTCTATGCACTCCTACCCAACCTATTTATTAATTTAGATTTTTTAGATTTTGCCGCCGAAGCGGCTAGTTTATTGTGCACCCTATATCCATCCAGTGAACGGTAGCACACTAACATATTGACACACAAAAGGCCTAGGAACTAGATCCCAAAAGGACTAACAGGAGAACATCTGAATTTAGATCTACAATGACCATCTCTTGCAAGAAAATTTAGGAAATGTGCTTAATATATCTGGATCTTATTTTCATTACTAAGATATCTTGACAACACATAGATTATGATATTACCTCTATATTCCTCAATAAGAAGACAATTAAGCACAGAGTGTTCAAGATAGTGACCATACGGCTGGCTACATACTGTGCATTTGGTTTGACCATTTCTGTGTCTCCCACACAGCCAGAAGTACTTGTAACTAAGCCTCAGCTTGGCCGCTACAACATCAGTCTGTCTGCTCAAGTTACAAATTAGCCCATGGTATAAACCTTGGTAATAAATACCGACAAGTTGGTTTAGAAAGACACGTAAGCAAACACTATGACATATTTATTAGAAAACGTTTCGGTCCTGGGACCTTGATCACTTCTAACATACAGAGGTAGAAAGGCATTATATATATAGGCGGAGAGTGAGGTGTGACGCACGTGACCTGAGGAATGTTAGAAGTGATCAAGGTCCCAGGACCGAAACGTTTTCTAATAAATATGTCATAGTGTTTGCTTACGTGTCTTTCTAAACCAAATTAGCCCATAAACGTACCTATCTCCGTTCATGTCATAATGGGTTGTAGGTCTACTCAGGCTTCACTTTCATTATTTACGTCTCTCCTAATATTATTCCTAATGCTGGACACAGATATACTAAAGTTATATTCTATATTTTTTCTTTATTTTATTTATTATCACACTGGCCGATTCCCACCAAGGCAGGGTGGCCCGAAAAAGAAAAACTTTCACCATCATTCACTCCATCACTGTCTTGCCAGAAGGGTGCTTTACACTACAGTTTTTAAACTGCAACATTAACACCCCTCCGTTTTTTTTTGGGGGGGGCTAATATATCAACTTCATTATGAAGGCGTCATCGTACGTGTGATGGAATCTGTAATAATTGTACATCAATTTCTTTTTCCAGTGAGCATGTTGTTAGAGTCATTACGTGAGTCAAGAACCTTCAGTGATGACGTACAATCAGTAATAATCCATACCCCCGGCCGGGACTGAACCCGTGGTCAAAGAGTCTCAAAACTCCAGCCCGTCGCGGTAGCCACTAGACCAGCTAGCCACAATAAGATTCATCCACCTAGGTATATTTCTACACCATAGGAAGGTTAGCACAGGCACCACTGTGACCACAAATGCAAGTTTTTACAGACGAATCTTCAGCTAGCGTGGCCGTGACGAACTCTAGCTCAAGTCCCTTCACTGCCGTCAACATGATACAGGGATAGCTTACTCAGATCAGTGAGGTACATGGGACTGGGGTTATGCAATACAGGGATACCTTCCTCAGATCAGTGAGGTACATGGGACTGGGGTTATGCAATACAGGGATACCTTCCTCAGATCAGTGAGGTACATGGGACTGGGGTTATGCAATACAGGGATACCTTCCTCAGATCAGTGAGGTACATGGGACTGGGGTTATGCAATACAGGGATACCTTCCTCAGATCAGTGAGGGGGTATGGTTTATTTGCAATCGTGTCATTACGATTTCTTGAATCAGTAATAATCACAGAGTTAAGCTCAGTGTCATAAATTAACTTTCCAGTTAGTAGGATGACAAACAATTCAGTTTACAGTGTAGACACCCGGTTGTTAATTCTTATGTCTAACTCAACAAAGTTGTTATCGTTCTTAACTAGTGAGGTGACAACAAGAGCAGCTGCAGCCCTGCCAGTAGACTCTTGATTAGATCCATCAGCGTACATAACTTGCGGCAAATTATTAGTAACAGGTAAGAGAGAAATTTCTTCTTAAACTATTACCTTTGAAACTTATTCACTATTTATGAGAACCTTGTAAACCGAAGGATTCCGCTGCATATTCCCTGACACTATCGTGTGGCTGTGTTGATGATATCCTGGTTCTATATCCTGGTTCTATATCCTGGTTCTATATCCTGGTTCTATATCCTGGTTCTATATCCTGGTTCTATACCCAAAATACGTCAACATGTGAGAGCTTCTAGATAAAACCAGCAAAAACGGAATAGATCATCAAATTTACACATAAACTTGAAGTCGATGTTATACGTCCCTTCCTCAAGACACTACAAAACACCATCGAAGAATACCTTGCTGACCAACGAAGATGATCTAACACACTTTTTACACAATGATTAAGAACATAAGAAACAAGGAACACTGCAACAGGCCTACTGGCCTATGCGAGGCAGGTCCAATTATCTCACCGGTTTAAGCCAATGCCTTGACCTAATCAGGTCACACACGTCACTTAAGGGAGGAGCACGGCATCCGACCTAGTAGCACAAGCTAGTCAGGTCCAACTCACACCCACCCACACCCACTCATGTATTTATCCAACCTATTTTTAAAAACACACAACGTCTTAGCTTCTATGACTGTACTCGGGAGTTTGTTCCACTCATCCACAACTTTATTACCAAACCAGTGCTTTCCTATATCCTTCCTGAATCTGAATTTTTTCCAGTTTAAAAAAATTGCTGCGAGTCCTATCTATGTTAGATATTTTTAGCACGCTATTTACGTTCCTTTTATTAATTCCTGTTTTCCATTTATACACCTCGATCATATCACCCCTAATTCTACGCCTTTCGATATTCAGGGCCCTCAGTCTATCCTCATAGGGAAGATTTCTGATACATGGGATCAACTTTGTCATCCTCCTCTGTACGTTTTCCAGAGCATTTATATCCATTCTGTAATACGGTGACCAAAACTGTGCAGCATAATCTAAATGAGACCTAACCAAGGATATATAGAGTTGAAGAACAACCTGAGGACTTCTATGAAGCCAAGAATTCTGTTAGCTTTATTGCGATCACTTATGCACTGTTGTCTTGGTTTCAGATTACTGCTAACCAGAACTCCTAAATCCTTTACGCAATCAGTAGTATTAAGATCTACGTTATTTAGTTTATATGTGGCATGGTTATTTAACTGTCCAACATTTAGAACTTTGCATTTGTCTATATTAAACTGCATCTGCCACTTCTCCGACCACTGCATCAGTCTATTCAAATCATCCTGGAGTGCTCTACTGTCCTCATTAGAATGAATTGGACGGCCTATTTTGGTGTCATCAGCAAATTTGCTTATGTCGCTATTTATTCCCTCATCTATGTCGTTTATGTAGATTGTGAAGAACAACGGGCCCAACACTGACCCCTGAGGAACACCGCTTGTGACGTGCCCCCATTCTGATTTCTCCCCATTTATGCACTCTCTGCTGCCTATTTGTCAACCATGCCTCAACCCAGGAAAAAAATTCTCCTCCTATTCCGTGTGCCTTAAGTTTCCTCAACAGTCTCTGATGTGGAGCTCTATCGAAAGCCTTACTGAACTCCATATACACTAAATGCGAGAGGACAATCAGATGTTTCTTCGTGAAGACTCTGCGTTCTTCCACTTCTGAATTCTTGGAATTTACTTACCTGTGTTTCACTTCTCATTTCATCTAGGACACCAGATACAGAGCTCAAGCAAATATACACAAACCACCGTCCGCCAGACGTAATCAAAGATTTCTGGTGTTACCTTGCAGTGATGTGGCCACAAACACCACAAGGAGCAATATCCACGTCACTATTATTACCACTACCTTGGTTAGTGACCTCATCAAGAACTAGATACATTTCAGTCGCTGCGCAATCTGAGGAAGGTATCCCTGTATTGCATAACCCCAGTTCCTTGTACCTCACTGATCTGAGGAAGGTATCCCTGTATTGCATAACCCCAGTTCCTTGTACCTCACTGACCTGAGTAAGGTATCCCTGTACTGAATAACCCCAGTATCCTGTGCATCAATGCACGTGATTGGAATAGTGCAGAGTGCGGCATAAGTTGATAATACAGTTAAACATTATCAGTGAAGATTTGTATAAATTCAGAATAGTCATTCAAATGGAAACTAATATCCAAACTTCTTCAATAAAAACAATAAACCAGGACAAACACAACACACATCTAAGTCAAACCTTTCACCATTATTTACTGTAAACGTCCTTTATCAGTGGGTGTAATAAGAGTGTGTTTACAGCTGTTCTTTGTAAAGGTTTACTCTGCTGTCTTACCACCACACTTGTCTGTAGATGAGTCTTACTACCACGCTTGTCTGTAGATGAGTCTTACTACCACACTTGTCTGTAGATGAGTCTTACTACCACACTTGTCTGTAGATGAGTCTTACTACCACACTTGTCTGTAGATGAGTCTTACTACCACACTTGTCTGTAGATGAGTCTTACTACCACACTTGTCTGTAGATGAGTCTTACTACCACACTTGTCTGTAGATGAGTCTTACTACCACACTTGTCTGTAGATGAGTCTTACTACCACACTTGTCTGTAGATGAGTCTTACTACCACACTTGTCTGTAGATGAGTCTTACTACCACACTTGTCTGTAGATGAGTCTTACTACCACACTTGTCTGTAGATGAGTCTTACTACCACACTTGTCTGTAGATGAGTCTTACTACCACACTTGTCTGTAGATGAGTCTTACTACCACACTTGTCTGTAGATGAGTCTTACTACCACACTTGTCTGTAGATGAGTCTTACTACCACACTTGTCTGTAGATGAGTCTTACTACCACACTTGTCTGTAGATGAGTCTTACTACCACACTTGTCTGTAGATGAGTCTTACTACCACACTTGTCTGTAGATGAGTCTTACTACCACACTTGTCTATAGATGAGTCTTACTACCACACTTGTCTGTAGATAAGTCTTACTACCACGCTTGTCTGTAGATGAGTCTTACTACCACACTTGTCAGTAGATGAGTCTTACTACCACACTTGTCTGTAGATGAGTCTTACTACCACACTTGTCTGTAGATGAGTCTTACTACCACACTTGTCTGTAGATGAGTCTTACTACCACACTTGTCTGTAGATGAGTCTTACTACCACACTTGTCTGTAGATGAGTCTTACTACCACACTTGTCTGTAGATGAGTCTTACTACCACACTTGTCTGTAGATGAGTCTTACTACCACACTTGTCTATAGATGAGTCTTACTACCACACTTGTCTGTAGATGAGTCTTACTACCACACTTGTCTATAGATGAGTCTTACTACCACACTTGTCTGTAGATGAGTCTTACTACCACACTTGTCTATAGATGAGTCTTACTACCACACTTGTCTGTAGAGGAGTCTTACTACCACACTTGTCTGTAGAGGAGTCTTACTACCACACTTCTCAACAAGTGTTGACTCTCATACTTTCCTTCTGTGCCTGGTTCTCATCCTGGGTTAATATTCTGAAAAGTGTGAAGGTACACTTTGTAGTGATTGTGGTACACAGTGTGTTGGTGGTACATAGTGAGCTGGTGGCGCACTGTGTGGTACTGGTGGTACACAGTGTGCTGGTGGTACATAGTGAGCTGGTGGTACACTGTGTGGTACTGGTTTTACACAGTGTGCTGGTGGTACACTGTGTGGTACTGGTGGTACACAGTGTGGTGGTGGTACACTGTGTGGTACTGGTATCATAGTGAGCTGGTGGTACACTGTGTATTACTGGTTTTACACAGTGTGCTGGTGGTACTGGTGGTACACTGTGTGGTACTGGTAGTACATAATGAGCTGGTGGTACACTGTGTATTACTGGTTTTACAAAGTGTGCTGGTGGTACACTGTGTGGTACTGATGGTACACAGTGTGCTGGTGGTACACTATGTGATACTGGTTGTACATAGTGTGGTGGTGGTACACTGTGTGGTACTGGTGGTACATAGTGAGCTGGTGGTGCACTGTGTGGTACTGGTTGTACACAATGTGCTGGTGGTACACAGTGTGCTGGTGGTACAATGTGTGGTACTGGTGGTACACAGTGTGCTGGTGGTACACTGTATGGTACTGGTGGTACACAATGTGCTGGTGGTACACCCTGTGTATTACTGGTGGTACACAGTGTGCTGGTGGTACACTGTGTGGTACTGGAGGTACACAATGTGCTGGTGGTACACTGTGTATTACTGGTGGTACACAGTGTGCTGGTGGTACACTGTGTGGTACTGGTGGTACACAGTGTGCTGGTTGTACACTGTGTGATGCTGGTGGTACATAGTGTGGTGGTGGTACACTGTGTGGTACTGGTGGTACACAGTTTGGTAGTGGTACAATGTGTTACACTTTGTGGTGGTGTTACAGTGTCTTGCTGGTGTTACACAGTGTAATGGTACAACGTGGTTCTGTTGGCACACAGTGTGGTGCTGGTGGTATAATGTGTGGTGTTACATATTATTTTGCTGGTGTTACCGAGTGTGGAGTTGGTGGCACACATTGTGGTGGTACACAGTGTGGTGACGGTAAACAGTGTGGTTGTGGTATACCGTGTGGTGGTGGTACACGATGTGGTGGTGATAGTGGTAGTGGTGGTGGTGGTACACAGAGTGGTGCTGGTGGCACAGACTGTGGTGCTGGAGGTACACAATATGGTGCTGGTGGTACACTGTGTGATGCTAGAGATACACAGTGTGGTACTCGTGGTACCCATTTGGTTTTGGAAGCACACAGAGTGGTATTGGTGGTACACTTTTTGGTGGTGGAGGTACACAGTGCCGTGGTACACAGTGTGGTGATGGCTTTACACAGTGTGGTGGTACTCAGTGATGGTGGTATTCAGTGTGATGGCGGTGGTACAGTGTGATGTTGGTAGTACACAGTGTGGTGGTAGAGGTGGTACACAGTGTGGTGGTGGTTGTATATAGTGTGGTGGCGGTACACAGTGTGGTGGTGGTTGTACACAGTGTGGTGGTGGTGGTACACTGTGTGACTGTGGTGGTACACAGTGTGGTGGTGGCTGTACATAGTGTGGTAGTGGTGGTACACAGATTGGTGGTGGTTGTGCACAATATGGTGGTGATTGTACACAGTGTGGTGGTGGTGGTACACAATGTGGTGGTGGTTGTACACAGTGCAGTGGTGGTGGTACACAGTGTGGTGGTGGCGGTGCACAGTGTAGTGGTGTTTATACACAGTGTGGTGGTGGTACAGAGTGCAGTGTTGCTGGTACACTGTGTGGTGTTAGTGGTACACAGTGTGGCGGTGGTTGTACACAGTGTGGTGGTGATTGTACACAGTGTGGTGGTGGTTGTACACAGTGTGGTGGTGGTTGTACACTGAGTAGTGGTGGTGGTCGTACACACTGTGGTGTGTACACAGTGTGCTGATGGTGGTACACAGTGTGGTGGTGGTTGTACACAGATTGGTGGTGGTGGTGCACAGTGTGGTGGTGACTGTACACAGTGTGGTGGTGGTCGTACACAATGTGGTGGTGTGTAAACAGTGTGCTGATGGTGGTACACAGTGTGGTGGTGGTGGTGGTGTATGACGGGATTATTTGGTATTCTGGTAGCGGGTGGTTAATGATAAACGTCTTCGGAGGCTTCTTCGTTTATTGTTAAGTCGTTGTGGGTACACAGGCTTGTGTGTTTGTGCCCATGGCCCGGGCAGGGCCATGCCACGAGAGCTGGGAGGCCTTGTGTCTTGCTGCTAGGCCGCTGTGTGAGTGAGGGTGAGGCAAGTCTGGGCATACTGAAGTGGCAAGGCCTCTAGGTGGCAGCACCAGCATGGCGCGAAATATGAACTAAGCTGGCAGACAGCAGGGGCTGTCTACATACGCTCGGCCGCCTACCGCGCGTCGTCCCGACGCGACAATACTGGTAGTAAAAGAAACTCTGTCTCTCTCTCGTAGGAACAGGGCACAGAACACAAAATAAAAACCTATATATACATATGGACATGGAAAAAAAAACTTCCTACAGGGAGGGAAGAAAAAACATGTGGGGTGTGCTAAACATCGTGGTCAAAGGCAGTGAGCGTCGAAGGGCATCACTGCACGCCTTCCTGCGTCTGGACAGATACTGCAACACAGGAGACATCGCTGCGGCTGAGCTGTGACGTAACAGGTTACGGTCTCCTCTGGAACGGTGAAGCAGACATCATAGGAGTCGCTGCAGGTTTCACTCAACCTGGGGCACGACATGCTGGTGCCCTCGAGTGAGGCGTCGACAAAACTCGGCAACAGGGCAGGACTTCTGGCAAGCGACTCAGGAGGACACTTCTCGACTGGTACTGTCACTGGGCTGTCACTGCCGGCGAGCGTGGAGCGAGTTGTGGAGCGAGTCGTGGCAGAGACGACTGGGCGAAACATCTGGGAGTCGTAACATCATACACCAGACTGCAGTGAGAGAGCTAGCAGTCAAAGTGACATCATCTTTGTGCAGGCTGCTCACTGAAGCTTGTGACACGAGGCTGACACAGCGCCTGCCGACAGGCCTAACTGCACTCTGACGGTCTGGAGGTGAAGTGAAACAAATCTCGATGGGAATCGTAGCAGGTACGATTCTGCAGAACAACACGAGCGACGAGCATAAAAGCTTTCTGTACAAGAGGGCTCATACGCTCAGGGCTGAGTAATCAGCTGTCAAACACACTGGTCACACGGGTGACTTAACACAGTGGTGCTACTCAGGTCTGGCTCAGACCTCACTGGACACACGGAAACTTTACACACACCACGGTACAACATGGCTTAAACTAGCAAATGAAGCTTTTCTGTGCATAAAACTGACACTAAGACATGCTAAAATGTGAGAACACTGACTGAGAGGAATTAATTAACACACGACATATATTTTCTCTCAATCTTCTCGACAATATTAAAATAATTACTAGAAACACTCGATGTGACATCATGTGATGTCAGGCGTGATGACGTCAGCAGCACTGACGTCAGCAGACATCTCGAGGTGACGTCAACAGACATCTCGAGGTGACGTCAGCAGACATCTCGAGGTGACGTCAGCAGACATCTCGAGGTGACGTCAGGCAGACATCGTGACATCATGAAGTCGGGCAGCATCGTGGGTGACGTCAATGTGATGCAGGCAGCAGACCACAGCATGTGGCCTTGGGACATCTGGTAACTCACGTAGCTCGTAGGTCTACGTGACATCGCCCACACCCATGTGGTGTCGCGATCCACGTGGCGTCGTGATCTATGTGGCATGCTGGTCCACGTAGCTTCGAGTGGCCTCGGGCACTCGGATACACAGCTCTGGCAATGAATTCACATGGAAAACAGCAGAAAACACAGCAGAGGGAGTGGGCAGTGGTGAGTGGTGTATGGTAGACGGGTGAGCGTGAGTAGGGCGAGCATGGGCAAGGTGAGGAACAACCACTTCCTCTCCTCTCCTCCCCCACCCACAAATACGTAGAGAACTCACACTGGACGCAGAAATCACCACAAAACTCACCTCTGGCTTGCTGAAACGGCTGTGCTGAGCTGAACAACAACATACAAGTGACGCTGAACACGTGACTTGAGAAACAGCGTGGGACACTGTAGCGTGGAGTCACTGTAGCGTGGGGTCACTGTGACACCACTTACAATTCTCGGAGAATTTCGGCAAATTTCGGCCTGGATCCTGCTTGTACCTGTGTCTGGATGCTCAAACGTGCAGACACGACATCAGGATAACTTGTTGAGAGACGGATGCTTCTTGCATGGGATGATGAAGTGAAGATGACTTCATCCCTCTTCCTTCCTCGCTTTGGGGAAACACACTGCTGCGACCACCGCTGGTACCAATTTAACGAGTTTATTTTGGTAGGTGCTGCAAGCGGGTGGTTAATGATACGTCTTCAGAGGCTTCGTACTTTATTGATAATGTCGTGGTGGGTACACAGGCTTGTGTGTTTGTGCCCATGGCCTGGGCAGGGCCATCCCATGAGAGAGAGCTACTGGTACTTGTGTCTTGCTGCTAGGCCGCTGTGTGAGTGAGGGTGAGGCAAGTCTGGGCATACTGAAGTGGCAAGGCCTCTAGGTGGCAGCACCAGCATGGTGCGAAATATGAACTAAGCTGGCAGACAGCAGGGGCTGTCTGCACAGACAGTACAGGCTGTCTACAGGTGGTACAGGTGGTACACTGTATGGTGCTAGTGGTAAACAGTGTGGTGGTGGTTGTACACAGTGTGGTGGTGATTGTACACAGTGTGGTGGTGGTATACAATGTGGTGATGGTTGTACACAGTGTGGTGGAGGTTGTACACAGTGTGGTGGTGGTTGTACACAGAGTGGTGGTGATTGTACACAGTGTGGTGGTGGTGGTTGTACACAGTGTGGTAGTGGTGGTACACTGTGTAGTGGTGGTAGTATACTGTGTGGTAGTGGAGGTACAGCGTGGTTTGTGGTGGTGGTACACAGTGTGGTGGTGGTTGTACACAGTGTGGTGGAGGTTGTACACAGTGTGGCGGTGGTTGTACAAAGTATGGTGGTGGTGGTACACAGTGTGGTGGTGGTGGTACACAGTGTGGTGGTGGTGTGTGGGGTATCTCAGAGCTGCCACTGCTTCACCACCTGGTCATTACACACCATATAAGGCAGACACCCTTCACCCCTTCCAACCTGGTCAAGATTCCAAGTAAGATAATATTTCCCTCTCTCTCTCTCTCTCTCTCTCTCTCTCTCTCTCTCTCTCTCTCTCTCTCTCTCTCTCTCTCTCTCTCACACACACACACACTTTCTCTTTGTCATCGCTGCCAGACGCAGGACTAAAATCACTCGGCGTTGCCAGACGCACGAATTAAGGCTCACCAGAGATGTTGGCTTACTGGAGATATACACCAGAGATGTTTGCTTACTGGAAAGATGCACCAGAGATGTTGGCTTACTGGAGATATATACCAGAGATGTTGGCTTACTGGAGATATATACCAGAGATGTTGGCTTACTGGAGATATACACCAGAGATGTTGGCTTACTGGAGATATATACCAGAGATGTTGGCTTACTGAAGATATACACCAGAGATGTTGGCGTACTGGAGATATATACCAGAGATGTTGGCTTACTGGAGATATACACCAGAGATGTTGGCTTACTGGAGATATATACCAGAGATGTTGGCTTACTGAAGATATACACCAGAGATGTTGGCTTACTGGAGATATATACCAGAGATGTTGGCTTACTGGAGATATACACCAGAGATGTTGGCTTACTGGAGATATATACCAGAGATGTTGGCTTACTGAAGATATACACCAGAGATGTTGGCTTACTGGAGATATATACCAGGTAGTAGGTTGGTAGACAGCAACCACCCAGGGAAGTACTACCGTCCTGCCAGATGACTGTGAAACAGAAACCTGTAACTGTTTTGCATGATGGTAGGATTGCTGTTTTCATTTTCTGTCTCATAAACACGCTAGATAACAGGGATATCTTGCTACTCCTACTTACACTTTGGTCACACTTCACAGACACGCACATACATATATATATACATACATCTAGGTTTTTCTCCTTTTTCTAAATAGCTCTTGTTCTTCTTTATTTCTTCTATTGTCCATGGGGAAGTGGAAAAGAATCTTTCCTCCATAATCCATGCGTGTCGTATGAGGCGACTAAAATGCCGGGAGCAATGGGCTAGTAACCCCTTCTCCTGTAGACATTTACTATAAAAGAGAAGAAGAAAAAATTTATAAAACTGGGATGCTTAAATGTGCATGGATGTAGTGCGGATGACAAGAAACAGATGATTGCTGATGTTATAAATGAAAAGAAGTTGGATGTCCTGGCCCTAAGCGAAACAAAGCTGAAGGGGGTAGGGGAGTTTCAGTGGGGGGAAATAAATGGGATTAAATCTGGAGTATCTGAGAGAGTTAGAGCAAAGGAAGGGGTAGCAGTAATGTTGAATGATCAGTTATGGAAGGAGAAAAGAGAATATGAATGTGTAAATTCAAGAATTATGTGGATTAAAGTAAAGGTTGGATGCGAGAAGTGGGTCATAATAAGCGTTTATGCACATGGAGAAGAGAGGAATGCAGAGGAGGGAGAGAGATTTTGGGAGATGTTAAGTGAATGTATAGGAACCTTTGAACCAAGTGAGAGAGTAATTGTGGTAGGGGACCTGAATGCTAAAGTAGGAGAAACTTTTAGAGAGGGTGTGGTAGGTAAGTTTGGGGTGCCAGGTGTAAATGATAATGGGAGCCCTTTGATTGAACTTTGTATAGAAAGGGGTTTAGTTATAGGTAATACATATTTTAAGAAAAAGAGGATAAATAAGTATACATGATATGACGTAGGGCGAAATGACAGTAGTTTGTTGGATTATGTATTGGTAGATAAAAGACTGTTGAGTAGACTTCAGGATGTACATGTTTATAGAGGGGCCACAGATATATCAGATCACTTTCTAGTTGTAGCTACACTGAGAGTCAAAGGTAGATGGGATACAAGGAGAATAGAAGTATAAGGGAAGAGAGAGGTGAAGGTTTATAAACTAAAAGAGAAGGCAGTTAGGGAAAGATATAAACAGCTATTGGAGGATAGATGGGCTAATGAGAGCATAGGCAATGGGGTCGAAGAGGTATGGGGTAGGTTTAAAAATGTAGTGTTAGAGTGTTCAGCAGAAGTTTGTGGTTATAGGAAAGTGGGTGCGGGAGGGAAGAGGAGCGATTGGTGGAATGATGATGTAAAGAGAGTAGTAAGGGAGAAAAAGTTAGCATATGAGAAGTTTTTACAAAATAGAAGTGATGCAAGGAGGGAAGAGTATATGGAGAAAAAGAGAGAGGTTAAGAGAGTGGTGAAGCAATGTAAAAAGAGAGCAAATGAGAGAGTGGGTGAGATGTTATCAACAAATTTTGTTGAAAATAAGAAAAAGTTTTGGAGTGAGATTAACAAGTTAAGAAAGCCTAGAGAACAAATGGATTTGTCAGTTAAAAATAGGAGAGGAGAGTTATTAAATGGAGAGTTAGAGGTATTGGGAAGATGGAGGGAATATTTTGAGGAATTGTTAAATGTTGATGAAGATAGGGAAGCTGTGATTTCGTGTATAGGACAAGGAGGAATAACATCTTGTAGGAGTGAGGAAGAGCCAGTTGTGAGTGTGGGGGAAGTTCGTGAGGCAGTAGGTAAAATGAAAGGGGGTAAGGCAGCCGGGATTGATGGGATAAAGATAGAAATGTTAAAAGCAGGTGGGGATATAGTTTTGGAGTGATTGGTGCAATTATTTAATAAATGTATGGAAGAGGGTAAGGTACCTAGGGATTGGCAGAGAGCATGCATAGTTCCTTTGTATAAAGGCAAAGGGGATAAAAGAGAGTGCAAAAATTATAGGGGGATAAGTCTGCTGAGTATACCTGGTAAAGTGTATGGTAGAGTTATTATTGAAAGAATTAAGAGTAAGACGGAGAATAGGATAGCAGATGAACAAGGAGGCTTTAGGAAAGGTAGGGGGTGTGTGGACCAGGTGTTTACAGTGAAACATATAAGTGAACAGTATTTAGATAAGGCTAAAGAGGTCTTTGTGGCATTTATGGATTTGGAAAAGGCGTATGACAGGGTGGATAGGGGGGCAATGTGGCAGATGTTGCAAGTGTATGGTGTAGGAGGTAGGTTACTGAAAGCAGTGAAGAGTTTTTACGAGGATAGTGAGGCTCAAGTTAGAGTATGTAGGAAAGAGGGAAATTTTTTCCCAGTAAAAGTAGGCCTTAGACAAGGATGTGTGATGTCACCGTGGTTGTTTAATATATTTATAGATGGGGTTGTAAGAGAAGTAAATGTGAGGGTCTTGGCAAGAGGCGTGGAGTTAAAAGATAAAGAATCACACACAAAGTGGGAGTTGTCACAGCTGCTCTTTGCTGATGACACTGTGCTCTTGGGAGATTCTGAAGAGAAGTTGCAGAGATTGGTGGATGAATTTGGTAGGGTGTGCAAAAGAAGAAAATTAAAGGTGAATACAGGAAAGAGTAAGGTTATGAGGATAACAAAAAGATTAGGTGATGAAAGATTGAATATCAGATTGGAGGGAGAGAGTATGGAGGAGGTGAATGTATTCAGATATTTGGGAGTGGACGTGTCAGCGGATGGGTCTATGAAAGATGAGGTGAATCATAGAATTGATGAGGGGAAAAGAGTGAGTGGTGCACTTAGGAGTCTGTGGAGACAAAGAACTTTGTCCTTGGAGGCAAAAAGGGGAATGTATGAGAGTATAGTTTTACCAACGCTCTTATATGAGTGTGAAGCATGGGTGATGAATGTTGCAGCGAGGAGAAGGCTGGAGGCAGTGGAGATGTCATGTCTGAGGGCAATGTGTGGTGTGAGTATAATGCAGAGAATTCGTAGTTTGGAAGTTAGGAGGAGGTGCGGGATTACCAAAACTGTTGTCCAGAGGGCTGAGGAAGGGTTGTTGAGGTGGTTCGGACATGTAGAGAGAATGGAGCGAAACAGAATGACTTCAAGAGTGTATCAGTCTGTAGTGGAAGGAAGGCGGGGTAGGGGTCGGCCTAGGAAAGGTTGGAGAGAGGGGGTAAAGGAGGTTTTGTGTGTGAGGGGCTTGGACTTCCAGCAGGCATGCGTGAGCGTGTTTGATAGGAGCGAATGGAGACAAATGGTTTTTAATACTTGACGTGCTGTTGGAGTGTGAGCAAAGTAACATTTATGAAGGGGTTCAGGGAAACCGGCAGGCCGGACTTGAGTCCTGGAGATGGGAAGTACAGTGCCTGCACTCTGAAGGAGGGGTGTTAATGTTGCAGTTTAAAAACTGTAGTGTAAAGCACCCTTCTGGCAAGACAGTGATGGAGTGAATGATGGTGAAAGTTTTTCTTTTTCGGGCCACCCTGCCTTGGTGGGAATCGGCCAGTGTGATAATAATAATAATAATGTTGGCTTACTGGAGATATACACCAGAGATGTTGGCTTACTGGAGATATACACCAGAGATGTTGGCTTACTGGAGATATACACCAGAGCTGTTGGCTTACTGGAGATATACACCAGAGATGTTGGCTTACTGGAGATATACACCAGAGATGTTGGCTTACTGGAGATATACACCAGAGCTGTTGGCTTACTGGAGATATACACCAGAGATGTTGGCTTACTGGAGATATACACCAGAGATGTTGGCTTACTGGAGATATACACCAGAGCTGTTGGCTTACTGGAGATATACACCAGATATGTTGGCTTACTGGAGATATACACCAGAGCTGTTGGCTTACTGGAGATATACACCAGAGATGTTGGCTTACTGGAGATATACACCAGAGATGTTGGCTTACTGGAGATATACACCAGAGCTGTTGGCTTACTGGAGATATACACCAGAGATGTTGGCTTACTAGAGATATACACCAGAGATGTTGGCTTACTGGAGATATACACCAGAGCTGTTGGCTTACTGGAGATATACACCAGAGATGTTGGCTTACTGGAGATATACACCAGAGATGTTGGCTTACTGGAGATATACACCAGAGATGTTGGCTTACTGGAGATATACACCAGAGATGTTGGCTTACTGGAGATATACACCAGAGATGTTGGCTTACTGGAGATATACACCAGAGATGTTGGCTTACTGGAGATATACACCAGAGATGTTGGCTTACTGGAGATATACACCAGAGATGTTGGCTTACTAGAGATATACACCAGAGATGTTGGCTTACTGGAGATCAGAGATGTTGGCTTACTGGAGATATACACCAGAGATGT
Source organism: Cherax quadricarinatus (assembly GCF_038502225.1). Lineage (NCBI taxonomy): Eukaryota > Metazoa > Arthropoda > Malacostraca > Decapoda > Parastacidae > Cherax > Cherax quadricarinatus. The sequence continues at coordinate 23,650,960 of NC_091333.1, read as the reverse complement.
TGGCTTACTGGAGATATACACCAGAGATGTTGGCTTACTAGAGATATACACCAGAGATGTTGGCTTACTGGAGATTGGTGTATATCTCCAGTAAGCCAACATCTCTGGTGTATATCTCTAGTAAGCCAACATCTCTGGTGTATGAGATGTTGGCTTACTGGAGATATACTCCAGAGATGTTGGCTTACTGGAAAGATACACCAGAGATGTTGGCTTACTGGAGATATTCACCAGAGATGTTGGCTTACTGGAGATATATACCAGAGATGTTGGCTTACTGGAGATATATACCAGAGATGTTGGCTTACTGGAGATATACACCAGAGATGTTGGCTTACTGGAGATATACACCAGATATGTTGGCTTACTGGAGATATACACCAGAGCTGTTGGCTTACTGGAGATATACACCAGAGATGTTGGCTTACTGGAGATATACACCAGAGATGTTGGCTTACTGGAGATATACACCAGAGATGTTGGCTTACTAGAGATATACACCAGAGATGTTGGCTTACTGGAGATATACACCAGAGATGTTGGCTTACTGGAGATATACTCCAGAGATGTTGGCTTACTGGAAAGATACACCAGAGATGTTGGCTTACTGGAGATATTCACCAGAGATGTTGGCTTACTGGAGATATATACCAGAGATGTTGGCTTACTGGAGATATACACCAGAGATGTTGGCTTACTGGAGATATACACCAGAGCTGTTGGCTTACTGGAGATATACACCAGAGATGTTGGCTTACTGGAGAGATAGAGAAATAAACTTTACGAAGAAAGACTGGAAACATTCGACCTTTCTCCTCTTAATAAAAGACTACGAAGCTGTCTAATTAAGAACTTGTTAATATTGAGTGACTTTGATTCACTCAAGCATCAAGGACTCTTTGACCTGCTGAACGACTCCATAACTAAGAAGAATGGAACTTTCAGACACAAGATGCAACACAAACGTATGCAAGAGTTTTTTTTTCCCCCTCTCTCAAGCAGAAGTATAGGAGATAGGAATAAATTACCAGGTAATGTTGCAAGTGCAGAGACAATACCGTTGCTCAAGAACCAGGTAGGCAAGCAGTTGGCAGGAATAAGATTCAACTCACTACATCGTGGGAGGAACTGCAACAGCTCTCATGACCTACTCTTCTTACCCAGGATAAACCATCACTCAAAATTGTTGGGTCAGCCTAAATTGTTTCTTATGTTAAAAAATAGCGATAATAAATTATTGTTTAATAACGTATAGGGTTGAGAGAGGACTGGAGGGAGATGTCTACTGCACTTGCTACCTCACTCAACCACTCAACCACTCACTCAACCACTTACTCAACCACCCACTCAACCACTCACTTAACCACTCACTCAACCACCCACTCAACCACTCACTCAACCACCCACACAACCATTCACTCAACCACTCAACCACCCACTCAACCACCCACTTAACCACCCACTCAACCACTCACTTAACCACTCACTCAACCACCCACTCAACCACTCACTCAACCACCCACTCAACCACCCACTCAACCACTCACTTAACCACTCACTCAACCACCCACTCAACCACTCACTCAACCACCCACTCAACCACTCACTCAACCACCCACTCAACCACCCACTCAACCACCCACTCAACCACTCACTCAACCACCCACTCAACCACCCACTCAACCACCCGCTCAACCACCCACGTAACCACTCAACCACTCACTCAACCACTCACTCAACCATTCAACCACTCAACCACTCACTCAACCACCCACTCAACCACTCACTTAACCACTCACTCAACCACCCAGTCAACCACTCACTCAACCACCCACTCAAAAACCCACTCAACCACCCGCTCAACCACCCACGTAACCACTCACTCAACCACTCACTCAACCACTCACTCAACCACCCACACAACCACTCACTCAACCACTCAACCACCCACTCAACCACTCACTCAACCGCTCACTCAACCACCCACTCAACCACTCACTCAACCACTCACTCAACCACTCACTCAACCACTCAACCACTCAACCACCCACTCAACCACTCGCTCAATCACCCACTCAACCACCCTCTCAACCACCCACTCAACCACTCAACCATTCACTCAACCACCCACTCAACCACCCACTCAACCATTCACTCAACCCAGGCCGACCTTCAAGTACAGTCGGTAGAGACGACAACGTGTGGTTGACATTGTTGACGTGTTTATCAACTGAACCAGAATGATCAGTTGATACCGAGGCAACTTAGGCATTAATAATGATAATAATAATAATAATAATCTTTATATCCACAGTTACATGATTCAACTTTATGAGAACTTAGCTGACATCAGTGACATCCATATAGAAAGTTCCTGGTTATCCAGAGCATTTCCCGCAACTTAGGTTAATTTTACCTCCCCCAGGATGCGACCCACAATAGTCGGCTAACACCAAGGTACCTACTCACTGCTAGGTGAACAGGGACAGCAAGTGTAAGGTGATGAAAACCCAGGTACCTACTCACTGCTAGGTGAATAGGGGCAGCAAGTGTAAGGTGATGAACACCCAGGGTACCTACTCACTGCTAGGTGAACAGGGACAGTAGGTGTCTTAAAGAAATACTCCCAATATTTACACCCGCACCTGGAATCGTTGTACAAAGTTGTGATAGTCTTAGTAGAGCTATCATTAACCAGGAGCAGAACTAGTGGTACACTAGTGGTACACTAGTGGTACACTAGTGGTACACTAGTGGTACACACAGCTGTACGACTGACAGAGCAACAACGTAACTTAGAAGCATCAGTACTCTAGTAGAGGCAGTGGAAGTTAACTTCTCTCATGTAATTCCATCTCTCGCGTAAATTCCGTGTCGTAGTTCGACCATGGTATGGCGCATTTATTTTTCAATTGTTTCGTTGGCAACAGTGACCGGAGGAATGGGGAGAGAGCCATCTGCTTTTCAATTCTTGACTCTCATAGATAATACACGACTGCCCTTAATCTACCGTAGGATGAAATAGATAGTTCTTCTCGGCAGACAGCCTCAGTGAGTACTTGCAGGACCTCTGCTGTCTGTCTTGCACCAGACAGCCTCAGTGAGTACTTGCAGGACCTCTGCTGTCTGTCTTACACTAGACAGCCTCAGTGAGTACTTGCAGGACCTCTGCTGTCTATCATACAGTAGACAGCCTCAGTGAGTACTTGCAGGACCTCTGCTGTCTATCTTACACTAGACAGTCTCAGTGAGTACTTGCAGGACCTCTGCTGTCTGTCTCACACTAGACAGCCTAAGTGAGTACTTGCAGGACCTCTGCTGTCTATCATACAGTAGACAGCCTCAGTGAGTACTTGCAGGACCTCTGCTGTCTATCTTACACTAGACAGCCTCAGTGAGTACTTGCAGGACCTCTGCTGTCTATCTTGCACTAGACAGCCTCAGTGAGTACTTGCAGGACCTCTGCTGTCTGTCTTACACTAGACAGCCTCAGTGAGTACTTGCAAGGCCTCTGCTGTCTGTCTTACACTAGACAGCCTCAGTGAGTACTTACAGGACCTCCGCTGTCTGTCTTACACTAGACAGCCTCAGTAAGTACTTGCAGGACCTCTGCTGTCTGTCTTACACTAGACAGCCTCAGTAAGTACTTGCAGGACCTCTACTGTCTGTCTTACACTAGACAGCCTCAGTGAGTACTTGCAGGACCTCTACTGTCTGTCTTACACTAGACAGCCTCAGCTGTCTGTCTTACACTAGACAGCCTCAGTGAGTACTTGCAGGACCTCTGCTGTCTGTCTTACACTAGACAGCCTCAGTGAGTACTTGCAGGACCTCTGCTGTCTGTCTTACACTAGACAGCCTCACTGAGTACTTGCAGGACCTCTGCTGTCTGTCTTACACTAGACAGCCTCACTGAGTACTTGCAGGACCTCTGCTGTCTGTCTTACACTAGTCAGCCTCAGTGAGTACTTGCAGGACCTCTGCTGTCTGTCTTACACTAGTCAGCCTCAGTGAGTACTTGCAGGACCTCTGCTGTCTGTCTTACACTAGACATCCTCAGTGAGTACTTGCAGGACCTCTGCTGTCTGTCTTACACTAGACAGCCTCAGTGAGTACTTGCAGGACCTCTGCTGTCTGTCTTACACTAGACAGCCTCAGTAAGTATTTGCAGGACCTCTGCTGTCTGTCTTACACTAGACAGCATCAGTAAGTACTTGCAGGACCTCTGCTGTCTGTCTTACACTAGACAGCATCAGTAAGTACTTGCAGGACCTCTGCTGTCTGTCTTACACTAGACAGCCTCAGTGAGTACTTGCAGGACCTCTGTTGTCTGTCTTACATTAGACAGCCTCAGTAAGTACTTGCAGGACCTCTGCTGTCTGTCTTACACTAGACAGCCTCAGTGAGTACTTGCAGGACCTCTGCTGTCTGTCTTACACTAGACACCCTCAGTAAGTACTTGCAGGACCTCTGCTGTCTGCCTTACACTAGACAGCCTCAGTGAGTACTTGCAGGACCTCTGCTGTCTCTCTTACACTAGACAGCCTCAGTGAGTACTTGCAGGACCTCTGCTGTCTGTTTTACACTAGACAGCCTCAGTGAGTACTTGCAGGACCTCTGCTGTCTGTCTTACACTAGACAGCCTCAGTGAGTACTTGCAGGACCTCTGCTGTCTGTCTTACACTAGACAGCCTCAGTAAGTACTTGCAGGATCTCTGCTGTCTGACTTACACTAGACAGCCTCAGTGAGTACTTGCAGGACCTCTGCTGTCTGTCTTACACTAGACAGCCTCAGTGAGTACTTGCAGGACCTCTGCTGTCTGTCTTACACTAGACAGCCTCAGTGAGTACTTGCAGGACCTCTGCTGTCTGTCTTACACTAGACAGCCTCAGTAAGTACTTGCAGGACCTCTGCTGTCTGTCTTACACTAGACAGCCTCAGTAAGTACTTGCAGGACCTCTGCTGTCTGTCTTACACTAGACAGCCTCAGTGAGTACTTGCAGGACCTCTGCTGTCTGTCTTACACTAGACAGCCTCAGTAAGTACTTGCAGGACCTCTGCTGTCTGTCTTACACTAGACAGCCTCAGTGAGTACTTGCAGGACCTCTGCTGTCTGTCTTACACTAGACAGCCTCAGTGAGTACTTGCAGGACCTCTGCTGTCTGTCTTACACTAGACAGCCTCAGTGAGTACTTGCAGGACCTCTGCTGTCTGTCTTACACTAGACAGCCTCAGTAAGTACTTGCAGGACCTCTGCTGTCTGTCTTACACTAGACAGCCTCAGTAAGTACTTGCAGGACCTCTGCTGTCTGTCTTACACTAGACAGCCTCAGTGAGTACTTGCAGGACCTCTGCTGTCTGTCTTACACTAGACAGCCTCAGTAAGTACTTGCAGGACCTCTGCTGTCTGTCTTACACTAGACAGCCTCAGTGAGTACTTGCAGGACCTCTGCTGTCTGTCTTACACTAGACAGCCTCAGTGAGTACTTGCAGGACCTCTGCTGTCTGTCTTACACTAGACAGCCTCAGTGAGTACTTGCAGGACCTCTGCTGTCTGTCTTACACTAGACAGTCTTACACTCAGCCTGAGTACTTGCAGGACCTCTGCTGTCTGTCTTACACTAGACAGCCTCAGTGAGTACTTGCAGGGCCTCTGCTGTCTGTCTTACACTAGACAGCCTCAGTAAGTACTTGCAGGACCTCTGCTGTCTGTCTTTACAGCCTCTAGTACACCTCTGCTGTCTGTCTTACACTAGACAGCCTCAAGTACTTGCAGGACCTCTGCTGTCTGTCTTACACTAGACAGCCTCAGTGAGTACTTGCAGGACCTCTGCTGTCTGTCTTACACTAGACAGCCTCAGTGAGTACTTGCAGGACCTCTGCTGTCTGTCTTACACTAGACAGTCTCAGTGAGTACTTGCAGGACCTCTGCTGTCTGTCTTACACTAGACAGCCTCAGTGAGTACTTGCAGGACCTCTGCTGTCTGTCTTACACTAGACAGCCTCAGTACTTGCAGGACCTCTGCTGTCTGTCTTACACTAGACAGCCTCAGTGAGTACTTGCAGGACCTCTGCTGTCTGTCTTACACTAGACAGCCTCAGTGAGTACTTGCAGGACCTCTGCTGTCTGTCTTACACTAGACAGCCTCAGTGAGTACTTGCAGGACCTCTGCTGTCTGTCTTACACTAGACAGCCTCAGTGAGTACTTGCAGGACCTCTGCTGTCTGTCTTACACTAGACAGCCTCAGTGAGTACTTGCAGGACCTCTGCTGTCTGTCTTACACTAGACAGCCTCAGCGAGTACTTGCAGGACCTCTGCTGTCTGTCTTACACTAGACAGTCTCAGTGAGTACTTGCAGGACCTCTGCTGTCTGTCTTACACTAGACAGCCTCAGCGAGTACTTGCAGGACCTCTGCTGTCTGTCTTACACTAGACAGCCTCAATGAGTACTTGCAGGACCTCAGCTGTCTGTCTTACACTAGACAGCCTCAGCCTCAGTGAGTACTTGCAGGACCTCTGCTGTCTGTCTTACACTAGACAGCCTCAGTGAGTACTTGCAGGACCTCAGTGAGCTGTCTGTCTTACACTAGACAGCCTCAGTAAGTACTTGCAGGACCTCTGCTGTCTGTCTTATTCTAGACAGCCTCAGTGAGTACTTGCAGGACCTCTGCTGTCTGTCTTACACTAGACAGCCTCAGTCAGTAAGTACTTGCAGGACCTCTGCTGTCTGTCTTACACTAGACAGCCTCAGTGAGTACTTGCAGGACCTCTGCTGTCTGTCTTATTCTAGACAGCCTCAGTGAGTACTTGCAGGACTCTCTGCTGTCTGTCTTACACTAGACAGCCTCAGTGAGTACTTGCAGGACCTCTGCTGTCTGTCTTACACTAGACAGCCTCAGTGAGTACTTGCAGGACCTCTGCTGTCTGTCTTACACTAGACAGCCTCAGTAAGTACTTGCAGGACCTCTGCTGTCTGTCTTACACTAGACAGCCTCAGTGAGTACTTGCAGGACCTCTGCTGTCTGTCTTACACTAGACAGCCTCAGTAAGTACTTGCAGGACCTCTGCTGTCTGTCTTACACTAGACAGCCTCAGTAAGTACTTGCAGGACCTCTGCTGTCTGTCTTACACTAGACAGCCTCAGCGAGTACTTGCAGGACCTCTGCTGTCTGTCTTACACTAGACAGCCTCAGCGAGTACTTGCAGGACCTCTGCTGTCTGTCTTACACTAGACAGCCTCAGCGAGTACTTGCTGGACCTCTGCTGTCTGTCTTACACTAGACAGTCTCAGTGAGTACTTGCAGGACCTCTGCTGTCTTTCTTACACTAGACAGCCTCAGCGAGTACTTGCAGGTCCTCTGCTGTCTGTCTTACACTAGACAGCCTCAGTGAGTACTTGCAGGACCTCTGCTGTCTGTCTTACACTAGACAGCCTCAGTGAGTACTTGCAGGACCTCTGCTGTCTGTCTTACACTAGACAGCCTCAGTGAGTACTTGCAGGACCTCTGCTGTCTGTCTTACACTAGACAGCCTCAGTGAGTACTTGCAGGACCTCTGCTGTCTGTCTTACACTAGACAGCCTCAGTGAGTACTTGCAGGACCTCTGCTGTCTGTCTTACACTAGACAGCCTCAGTGAGTACTTGCAGGACCTCTGCTGTCTGTCTTACACTAGACAGCCTCAGTGAGTACTTGCAGGACCTCTGCTGTCTGTCTTACACTAGACAGCCTCAGTACTTGCAGGACCTCTGCTGTCTGTCTTACACTAGACAGCCTCAGTGAGTACTTGCAGGATCTCTGCTGTCTGTCTTACACTAGACAGCCTCAGTGAGTACTTGCAGGACCTCTGCTGTCTGTCTTACACTAGACAGCCTCAGTGAGTACTTGCAGGACCTCTGCTGTCTGTCTTACACTAGACAGCCTCAGTAAGTACTTGCAGGACCTCTGCTGTCTGTCTTACACTAGACAGCCTCAGTGAGTACTTGCAGGACCTCTGCTGTCTGTCTTACACTAGACAGCCTCAGTGAGTACTTGCAGGAGTCTTACACTAGACAGCCTCAGTAAGTACTTGCAGGACCTCTGCTGTCTTACACTAGACAGCCTCAGTGAGTACTTGCACACCTCTGCTGTCTATCTTACACTCAGCCTCAGTGAGTACTTGCAGGACCTCTGCTGTCTGTCTTACACTAGACAGCCTCAGTAAGTACTTGCACCTCTGCTGTCTATCTTACACTAGACAGCCTCAGTGAGTACTTGTCTGTCTGTCTTACACTAGACAGCCTCAGTGAGTACTTGCAGGACCTCTGCTGTCTGTCTTACACTAGACAGCCTCAGTGAGTACCAGCAGGACCTCTGCTGTCTATCTTACACTAGACAGCCTCAGTGAGTACTTGCAGGACCTCTGCTGTCTATCTTACACTAGACAGCCTCAGTGAGTACTTGCAGCACCTCTGCTGTCTGTCTTACACTAGACAGCCTCAGTGAGTACTTGCAGGACCTCTGCTGTCTGTCTTACACTAGACAGCCTCAGTGAGTACTTGCAGGACCTCTGCTGTCTGTCTTACACTAGACAGCCTCAGTGAGTACTTGCAGGACCTCTGCTGTCTGTCTTACACTAGACAGCCTCAGTGAGTACTTGCAGGACCTCTGCTGTCTATCTTACACTAGACAGCCTCAGTGAGTACTTGCAGGACCTCTGCTGTCTGTCTTACACTAGACAGCCTCAGTGAGTACCAGCAGGACCTCTGCTGTCTATCTTACACTAGACAGCCTCAGTGAGTACTTGCAGGACCTCTGCTGTCTGTCTTACACTAGACAGCCTCAGTAAGTACTTGCAGGACCTCTACTGTCTGTCTTACTCTAGACAGCCTCAGTGAGTACTTGCAGGACCTCTGCTGTCTGTCTTACACTAGACAGCCTCAGTAAGTACTTGCAGGACCCCTACTGTCTGTCTTACACTAGACAGCCTCAGTAAGTACTTGCAGGACCTCTGCTGTCTATCTTACACTAGACAGCCTCAGTGAGTACTTGCAGGACCTCTGCTGTCTGTCTTACACTAGACAGCCTCAGTGAGTACTTGCAGGACCTCTGCTGTCTGTCTTACACTAGACAGCCTCAGCGAGTACTTGCAGGACCTCTGCTGTCTGTCTTACACTAGACAGCCTCAGTGAGTACTTGCAGGACCTCAGCTGTCTGTCTTACACTAGACAGCCTCAGTACTTGCAGGACCTCTGCTGTCTGTCTTACACTAGACAGCCTCAGTGAGTACTTGCAGGATCTCTGCTGTCTGTCTTACACTAGACAGCCTCAGTGAGTACTTGCAGGACCTCTGCTGTCTGTCTTACACTAGACAGCCTCAGTGAGTACTTGCAGGACCTCTGCTGTCTATCTTACACTAGACAGCCTCAGTGAGTACTTGCAGGACCTCTGCTGTCTGTCTTACACTAGACAGCCTCAGTAAGTACTTGCAGGACCTCTACTGTCTGTCTTACACTAGACAGCCTCAGTAAGTACTTGCAGGACTTCTGCTGTCTGTCTTACACTAGACAGCCTCAGTACTTGCAGGACCTCTGCTGTCTGTCTTACACTAGACAGCCTCTGCTGTCTGTCTTACACTAGACAGCCTCTGCTGTCTGTCTTACACTAGACAGCCTCTGCTGTCTATCTTACACTAGACAGCCTCTGCTGTCTGTCTTACACTAGACAGCTGGTACAATATCACATTTTCTTCATTTACTTCTAAAATACATTTGAACCTTCATTATTTTATCCACAAATAATAAAATCCAACTTCAAATTTGAATTTATAGGTTTTTAAATTGGCTCGTCTATAAAAATTCTAATCACTTGAAATATAGTTTAAATACACGTATTAATATTCCATAAATATTACTTCTGGCCAAGATATTACAGGTCAATAATAGTCAACTATTGTTGAGCTTTTCTTCCTGTCTTCTTTATTGGTAATATTGTTGTACAGATTGACGCAATAAAAGTCCCCATTAATATCTTCTTGTTTTTTTATTGATTTTTTTTAAATTATCTAAACATATCTTATTAGTTTTTATTGCTCCAGCAATATTCAAAACACTCAACCTACTCACCATACAAAACATCCATACTTATTACTGCACCTATTACATACATAGAACACTTAACTCTGATATTAACCCTCCCCTCAAACATCTCCTTGCCAACCTCAACAGAACACATGACCATAACACAAGGCACAGATCACTCTTTGATGTTCCTCGTGTCCATCTCACGCTATGCAAAAACTCAATGCACATAAAAGGCCCTAAAATCTGGAATTCATTACCTGTAAATATAAAAGAAACACTACCTGTTTATAAATTCAAGTCTCTTCTCAAAGATCACTTACTCACCCAAAACCAAATAAATACTGAATAACTGAACCTTATAAATTGTTTATCTTAAATGTTTCTCACAATTATATCACACAAATGTTAAACCTAAGACCCAATCTAACTTTGTTATTTTTTAATACACTACCTAACAGAATACTCCATTCTACTGAATGTACAACAATGCATGCAACCATATGACCTGTCTTTGTAATACTCATTTGTGCTTTATAGTTATCTGTTTACAATAATGTTTTATCACTGATTTCATCATTGCTCAGTTAATCTTAAGTTAATTTTAAGCCAGCCCGTAATGCTATGCATATAAGTGGCTTTGGCATGCTGCTCTTACCTGTATTTTTTGTACCTCTGTATGTGTGCTTAAATTACTAAATAAATAACTAAATAAATTGACAGCTTAAATTATGTACCTTGCTACCTAGCATTATGTACCTTGCTACCTAGCATTATGTACCTTGCTACCTAGCATTATGTACCTTGCTACCTAGCATTATGTACCTTGCTACCCAGCATTATGTACCTTGCTACCTAGCACTATGTACCTTGCTACCTAGCATTATGTACCTTGCTACCCAGCATTATGTACCTTGCTACCTAGCATTATGTACCTTGCTACCCAGCATTATGTACTTTGCTACCCAGCATTATGTACCTTGCTACCTAGCATTATGTACGTTGCTACCCAGCATTATGTACCTTGCTACCTAGCATTATGTACCTTGCTACCCAGCATTATGTACCTTGCTACCCAGCATTATGTACCCTGCTACCCAGCATTATTTACCTTGCTACCAAGCATTATGTACCTTGCTACCCAGCATTATGTACCTTGCTACCCAGCATTATGTACCTTGCTACCCAGCATTATGTACCTTGCTACCCAACATTATGTACCTTGCTACCCAGCATTATGTACCTTGCTACCTAGCATTATGTACCTTGCTACCCAGCATTATGTACCTTGCTACCTAGCATTATGTACCTTGCTACCCAGCATTATGTACCTTGCTACCCAGCATTATGTACCCTGCTACCCAGCATTATTTACCTTGCTACCAAGCATTATGTACCTTGCTACCCAGCATTATGTACCTTGCTACCCAGCATTATGTACCTTGCTACCCAACATTATGTACCTTGCTACCCAGCATTATGTAGCTTGCTACCTAGCATTATGTACCTTGCTACCCAGCATTATGTAGCTTGCTACCCAGCATTATGTACCTTGCTACCCAGCATTATGTACCTTGCTACCCAGCATTATGTACCTTGCTACCCAGCATTATGTACCTTGCTACCCAGCATTATGTAGCTTGCTACCCAGCATTATGTACCTTGCTACCCAGCATTATGTACCTTGCTACCCAGCATTATGTACCTTGCTACCCAGCATTATGTACCTTGCTACCCAGCATTATGTACCTTGCTACCCAGCACTATATACGTTGCTACCCAGCATTATGTACCTTGCTACCCAGAATTATGTAGTTTACTACCAGCATTATGTACCGTGCTACCCAGCATTATGTTCCTTGCTATCCAGCATTATGTACCTTGCTGCCAGCACTATATACCTTGCTACCCAGCATTATGTACCTTGCTGCCAGCACTATGTGCCTTGCTACTCAGCATTATGTATCTTGCTATCCAGCATTATGTACCTTGCTATCCAGCGTTATGTACCTTGCTGCCAGCACTATGTGCCTTGCTACTCAGCATTATGTATCTTGCTATCCAGCATTATGTATCTTGCTATCCAGCATTATGTACCTTGCTATCCAGCGTTATGTACCTTGCTACCAGCACTATATACCTTGCTACCCTGCATTATGTACCTTGCTACCCAGCATTATGTACCTTGCTACCAGCACTATATATACCTTGCTACCCAGCATTATGTATCTTGCTACCCAGCATTATGTACCTTGCTACCCAGCATTATGTACCTTGCTACCCAGCATTATGTACCTTGCTACCCAGCATTATGTACCTTGCTACCCAGCATTATGTACCTTGCTACCCAGCATTATGTACCTTGCTGTCCAGCATTATGTACCTTGCTGCCAGCACTATATACCTTGCTACCCAGCATTATGTACCTTGCTACCCAGCATTATGTACCTTGCTACCCAGCATTATGTACCTTGCTGTCCAGCATTATGTACCTTGCTGCCAGCACTATATACCTTGCTACCCAGCATTATGTACCTTGCTACCCAGCATTATGTACCTTGCTACCCAGAATTATGTACCTTGCTACCCAACATTATGTACCTTGCTACCCAGCATTATGTATCTTGCTACCCAGCATTATGTACCTTGCTACCCAGCATTATGTACCTTGCTACCCAGCATTATGTCCCTTGCTATCCAGCATTATGTACCTTGCTGCCAGCATTATATACCTTGTTACCTAGCATTATGTACCTTGCTACCCAGCATTATGTCCCTTGCTATCCAGTATTATGTACCTTGCTGCCAGCACTATATACCTTGTTACCCAGCATTATGTATCTTGCTACCCAGCATTATGTACCTTGCTACCCAGCATTATGTACCTTGCTACCCAGCATTATGTCCCTTGTTATCCAGCATTATTTACCTTGCTGCCAGCACTATATACCTTGTTACCTAGCATTATGTACCTTGCTACCCAGCATTATGTACCTTGCTACCCACCATTATGTACCTTGCTACCCAGCATTATGTACCTTGCTACCCAGCATTATGTACCTTGCTACCCAGCACTATATACGTTGCTACCCAGCATTATGTACCTTGCTACCCAACATTATGTAGTTTGCTACCAGCATTATGTACCGTGCTACCCAGCATTATGTCCCTTGCTATCCAGCATTATGTACCTTGCTGCCAGCACTATGTGCCCTGCTACTCAGCATTATGTATCTTGCTATCCAGCATTATGTACCTTGCTATCCAGCGTTATGTACCTTGCTGCCAGCACTATATACCTTGCTACCCAGCAGTATGTACCTTGCTGCCAGCACTATGTGCCCTGCTACTCAGCATTATGTATCTTGCTATCCAGCATTATGTACCTTGCTATCCAGCGTTATGTACCTTGCTGCCAGCACTATGTGCCTTGCTACTCAGCATTATGTATCTTGCTATCCAGCATTATGTACCTTGCTATCCAGCGTTATGTACCTTGCTACCAGCACTATATACCTTGCTACCCTGCATTATGTACCTTGCTACCCAGCATTATTTACCTTGCTGCCAGCACTATATACCTTGTTACCTAGCATTATGTACCTTGCTACCCAGCATTATGTACCTTGCTACCCAGCATTATGTACCTTGCTACCCAGCATTATGTCCCTTGTTATCCAGCATTATTTACCTTGCTGCCAGCACTATATATACCTTGCTACCCAGCATTATGTACCTTGCTACCCAGCATTATGTACCTTGCTACCAGCTCTATATGCCTTGCTACCCAGCATGATGTACCTTGCTACCCAGCAACATGTACCCTGCTACCCTGCAGCAGGTACCTTGCTACCCAGCATGTTGTACCTTGCTACCCAGCAACATGTACCCTGCTACCCTGCAGCAGGTACCTTGCTACCCAGCATGTTGTACCTTGCTACCCAGCAGCATGTACCCTGCTACCCTGCAGCATGTACTCTGCTACCCAGCATTATGTATCTTTAACATTCTGTATGCTGTATAATACAACAAGATGGAACCAGGACAAGTCATATGTTGTATTATACAGTACGATGAACCATATAATGTACTGAGTACACTCAGATGAGTACAATACACGATTATTACATTCAGTTGATGTTCCTGCTTACAAATTCAGTAGGTGAGAGTACAGTGCCCGGGACACTGTACACTCACTAAGGTCCACGGACCTCAGCGCGCACATTGAGGTCCGTGGTTCGATCCCCGGTACTGGTGGATTAATACGTGTATCCTTAAGTCACCTGCTGTCCATGTTCACCTAGCAGGAAAATAGGTACCTGGGTGTTCGTGGACCGGTGTAGGTCGCATCCTGTTTATGTTGTGTCATGTATTTGTTAAAATACAGAATATTATTATTATTAGTATTATTATTATTATTATTATTATTATTATTATTATTATCATCATCATCATCATCATTATTTCCGCAATTCACGTTAAAAGTATATATGAACATTGAGAACTAAACACGCTCAGGCTTGTCGCTGCTGCTGTTCTAAATGCAGGTGGAAGGTCAAGTTACTTGTGTGAGGCAGGTCACTTGTGTGAGGCAGGTCACTTGTGTGAAGCAGGTCACTTGTGTGAGGCAGGTTACTTGTGTGAGGCAGGTCACTTGTGTGTGGCAGGTCACTTGTGTGTGGCAGGTCACTTGTGTGAGGCAGGTCACTTGTGTGTGGCAGGTCACTTGTGTGTGGCAGGTCACTTGTGTGTGGCAGGTCACTTGTGTGAGGCAGGTCACTTGTGTGAGGCAGGTCACTTGTGTGTGGCAGGTCACTTGTGTGAGGCAGGTCACTTGTGTGAGGCAGGTCACTTGTGTGAGGCAGGTCACTTGTGTGAGGCAGGTCACTTGTGTGTGGCAGGTCACTTGTGTGAGGCAGGTCACTTGTGTGAGGCAGGTCACTTGTGTGAGGCAGGTCACTTGTGTGTGGCAGGTCACTTGTGTGTGGCAGGTCACTTGTGTGAGGCAGGTCACTTGTGTGAGGCAGGTCACTTGTGTGAAGCAGGTCACTTGTGTGAAGCAGGTCACTTGTGTGAGGCAGGTCACTTGTGTGAAGCAGGTCACTTGTGTGAGGCAGGTCACTTGTGTGAGGCAGGTCACTTGTGTGAGGCAGGTCAATTGTGTGAGGCAGGTCACTTGTGTGAGGCAGGTCACTTGTGTGAGGCAGGTCACTTGTGTGAGGCAGGTCACTTGTGTGAGGCAGGTCACTTGTGTGAGGCAGGTCACTTGTGTGAGGCAGGTCACTTGTGTGAGGCAGGTCACTTGTGTGAAGCAGGTCACTTGTGTGAAGCAGGTCACTTGTGTGAGGCAGGTCACTTGTGTGAGGCAGGTCACTTGTGTGAGGCAGGTCACTTGTGTGAAGCAGGTCACTTGTGTGAGGCAGGTCACTTGTGTGAAGCAGGTCACTCACTTGTGTGAGGCAGGTCACTTGTGTGAAGCAGGTCACTTGTGTGAAGCAGGTCACTTGTGTGAGGCAGGTCACTTGTGTGAGGCAGGCCACTTGTGTGAGGCAGGTCACTTGTGTGAGGCAGGTCACTTGTGTGAGGCAGGTCACTTGTGTGAGGCAGGTCACTTGTGTGAGGCAGGTCACTTGTGTGAGGCAGGTCACTTGTGTGAGGCAGGTCACTTGTGTGTGGCAGGTTACTTGTGTGTGGCAGGTCACTTGTGTGAGGCAGGTTACTTGTGTGAAGCAGGTCACTTGTGTGAGGCAGGTTACTTGTGTGAGGCAGGTCACTTGTGTGAAGCAGGTCACTTGTGTGAGGCAGGTTACTTGTGTGTGGCAGGTCACTTGTGTGAGGCAGGTCACTTGTGTGAAGCAGGTCACTTGTGTGAGGCAGGTCACTTGTGTGAGGCAGGTCACTTGTGTGAGGCAGGTCACTTGTGTGAGGCAGGTCACTTGTGTGAGGCAGGTCACTTGTGTGAGGCAGGTCACTTGTGTGAGGCAGGTCACTTGTGTGAGGCAGGTCACTTGTGTGAAGCAGGTCACTTGTGTGAGGCAGGTCACTTGTGTGAGGCAGGTCACTTGTGTGAGGCAGGTCACTTGTGTGAGGCAGGTCACTTGTGTGAAGCAGGTCACTTGTGTGAGGCAGGTCACTTGTGTGACGCAGGTCACTCACTTGTGTGAGGCAGGTCACTTGTGTGAAGCAGGTCACTTGTGTGAAGCAGGTCACTTGTGTGAGGCAGGTCACTTGTGTGAGGCAGGTCACTTGTGTGAGGCAGGTCACTTGTGTGAGGCAGGTCACTTGTGTGTGGCAGGTCACTTGTGTGAGGCAGGTCACTTGTGTGAGGCAGGTCACTTGTGTGAGGCAGGTCACTTGTGTGAGGCAGGTCACTTGTGTGAGGCAGGTCACTTGTGTGAAGCAGGTCACTTGTGTGAAGCAGGTCACTTGTGTGAGGCAGGTCACTTGTGTGAAGCAGGTCACTTGTGTGAGGCAGGTCACTTGTGTGAGGCAGGTCACTTGTGTGAGGCAGGTCACTTGTGTGAAGCAGGTCACTTGTGTGAAGCAGGTCACTTGTGTGAGGCAGGTCACTTGTGTGAGGCAGGTCACTTGTGTGAGGCAGGTCACTTGTGTGAGGCAGGTCACTTGTGTGAGGCAGGTCACTTGTGTGTGGCAGGTCACTTGTGTGAGGCAGGTCACTTTTGTGAGGCAGGTCACTTGTGTGAGGCAGGTCACTTGTGTGAGGCAGGTCACTTGTGTGAAGCAGGTCACTTGTGTGAAGCAGGTCACTTGTGTGAGGCAGGTCACTTGTGTGAAGGTCACTTGTGTGAAGCAGGTCACTTGTGTGAGGCAGGTCACTTGTGTGAAGGTCACTTGTGTGAGGCAGGTCACTTGTGTGAGGCAGGTCACTTGTGTGAGGCAGGTCACTTGTGTGAGGCAGGTCACTTGTGTGAGGCAGGTCACTTGTGTGAGGCAGGTCACTTGTGTGAGGCAGGTCACTTGTGTGAGGCAGGTCACTTGTGTGAGGCAGGTCACTTGTGTGAAGCAGGTCACTTGTGTGAGGCAGGTTACTTGTGTGAGGCAGGTCACTTGTGTGTGGCAGGTCACTTGTGTGAGGCAGGTCACTTGTGTGAGGCAGGTCACTTGTGTGAGGCAGGTCACTTGTGTGAGGCAGGTCACTTGTGTGAGGCAGGTCACTTGTATGAAGCAGGTCACTTGTGTGAGGCAGGTCACTTGTGTGAGGCAGGTCACTTGTGTGAGGCAGGTCACTTGTGTGAGGCAGGTCACTTGTGTGAGGCAGGTCACTTGTGTGTGGCAGGTCACTTGTGTGAGGCAGGTCACTTGTGTGAGGCAGGTCACTTGTGTGAGGCAGGTCACTTGTGTGTGGCAGGTCACTTGTGTGAGGCAGGTCACTTGTGTGAGGCAGGTCACTTGTGTGAGGCAGGTCACTTGTGTGAGGCAGGTCACTTGTGTGAGGCAGGTCACTTGTGTGAGGCAGGTCACTTGTGTGAGGCAGGTCACTTGTGTGAGGCAGGTCACTTGTGTGAGGCAGGTCACTTGTGTGAGGCAGGTCACTTGTGTGAGGCAGGTCACTTGTGTGAGGCAGGTCACTTGTGTGAGGCAGGTCACTTGTGTGAGGCAGGTCACTTGTGTGAGGCAGGTCACTTGTGTGAGGCAGGTCACTTGTGTGTGGCAGGTCACTTGTGTGAGGCAGGTCACTTGTGTGAGGCAGGTCACTTGTGTGAGGCAGGTCACTTGTGTGAGGCAGGTCACTTGTGTGAAGCTGGTCACTTGTGTGAGGCAGGTCACTTGTGTGAGGCAGGTCATTCCGGAATGTCAAGGAACTAGACTCTAAAGGTCAAGGAACTAGACTCTAAAGGCCAAGGAACTAGACTCTAAAGGCCAAGGAACTAGACTCAAAAGGCCAAGGAACTAGACTCTAAAGGTCAAGGAAATAGACTCTAAAGGTCAAGGAACTAGACTCTAAAGGTAAGGAACTAGACTCTATAGGCCAAGGAACTAGACTCGAAAGGCCAAGGAACTAGACTCTAAAGGTCAAGGAACTGGACTCTAAAGGTCAAGGTACTGGACTCTAAAGGTCAAGGAACTGGACTCTAAAGGTCAAGGAACTGGACTCTAAAGGTCAAGGAACTAGACTCTAAAGGTCAAGGAACTAGACTCCAGTGGAATGTGACTAAGAAAATGATTATCATAGGAATGTGAGAGAGTGTTAAGTAACCTTGATGCCCATTGGTCAGTGAGGTGGAGGTGCGGATTCAAGAAGAGCTTGTGATTGGTGGAGCCGTGGGCGTGGCGAGGGCAGAAACCTGATTGGTGGGGGCGAGGGGGAGTGGCCGGGGCAGTGCTTGGGGTACATGAGGAAGCAGGTGGTTATGTTGGACCAGCTGTGTAGGTGATTATGTTGGACCAGCTGTGTAGGTGATTATGTTGGACCAGCTGTGTATGTGGTTATGTTGGACCAGCTGTGTAAGTGGTTATGTTGAACCAGCTGTGTAGATGGTTACGTTGGACCAGCTGTGTAAGTGGTTATGTTGAACCAGCTGTGTAGATGGTTACGTTGGACCAGCTGTGTAAGTGGTTATGTTGGACCAGCTGTGTAGGTGGTTATGTTGGACCAGCTGTGTAAGTGGGTATGTTGGACCAGCTGTGTAGGTGGCTATGTTGGACCAGCTGTGTACGTGGTTATGTTGAACCAGCTGTGTAAGTGGTTATGTTGGACCAGCTGTGTACGTGGTTATGTTGGACCAGCTGTGCAGGTGGTTATGTTGGACCAGCTGTGCAGGTGGTTATGTTGGACCAGCTGTGTAGGTGGTTATGTTGGACCAGCTGTGTATGTGGTTATGTTGGACCAGCTGTGTAGATGGTTACGTTGGACCAGCTGTGTAAGTGGTTATGTTGGACCAGCTGTGTAGGAGATTATGTTGGACCAGCTGTGTAAGTGGGTATGTTGGACCAGCTGTGTAGGT
This sequence comes from Cherax quadricarinatus, assembly GCF_038502225.1. Taxonomy (NCBI): domain Eukaryota; kingdom Metazoa; phylum Arthropoda; class Malacostraca; order Decapoda; family Parastacidae; genus Cherax; species Cherax quadricarinatus. Next base: position 23,631,935 of record NC_091333.1, on the reverse strand, counting down.
GGTTACGTTGGACCAGCTGTGTAAGTGGTTATGTTGGACCAGCTGTGTAAGTGGGTATGTTGGACCAGCTGTGTAGGTGGTTATGTTGGACCAGCTGTGCAGGTGGTTATGTTGGACCAGCTGTGCAGGTGGTTATGTTGGACCAGCTGTGTAGGTGGTTATGTTGGACCAGCTGTGTAGGTGGTTATGTTGGACCAGCTGTGCAGGTGGTTATGTTGGACCACCAGTGTAGGTGGTTATGTTGGACCAGCTGTGTAAGTGGTTATATTGGACCAGCAGTGTAGGTGGTTATGTTGGACCAGCTGTGTAGGTGGTTATGTTGGACCAGCTGTGTAAGTGGTTATGTTGGACCAGCTGTGTAGGTGGTTATGTTGGACCACCAGTGTAGGTGGTTATGTTGGACCAGCTGTGTAGGTGGTTATGTTGGACCAGCAGTGTAGGTGGTTATGTTGGACCAGCTGTGTAGGTGGTTATGTTGGACCAGCTGTGTAGGTGGTTATGTTGGACCAGCTGTGTAGGTGGTTATGTTGGACCAGCTGGGCAGGTGGTTATGTTGGACCAGCTGTGTAGGTGGTTATGTTGGACCACCTGTGCAGGTGATTATGTTGGACCAGCTGTGTAGGTGGTTATGTTGGACCAGCAGTGCAGGTGGTTATGTTGGATCAGCTGTGCAGGTGGTTATGTTGGACCAGCTGTGCAGATAGTTATGATGGACCAGCTGTGCAGGTGGTTATGTTGGACCAGCTGTGCAGGTGGTTATGTTGGACCAGCTGTGCAGGTGGTTATGTTGGACCAGCTGTGCAGGTGGTTATGTTGGACCAGCTGTGCAGGTGGTTATGTTGGACCAGCTGAACAGGTGGTTATGTTGGACCAGCTGTGCAGGTGGTTATGTTGGACCAGCTGTGCAGGTGGTTATGTTGGACCAGCTGTGCAGGTGGTTATGTTGGACCAGCTGTGTAGGTGGTTATGTTGTACCAGCTGTGCAGGTGGTTATGTTGCACCAGCTGTGCAGGTGGTTATGTTGCACCAGCTGTGCAGGTGGTTATATTGGACCAGCTGTGTAGGTGGTTATGTTTGACCAGCTGTGCAGGTGGTTATGTTGGACCAGCTGTGCAGGTGGTTATGTTGGACCAGCTGTGTAGGTGGTTATGTTTGACCAGCTGTGCAGGTGGTTATGTTGGACCAGCTGTGCAGGTGGTTATGTTGGACCAGCTGTGCAGGTGGTTATGTTGGACCAGCTGTGCAGGTGGTTATGTTGGACCAGCTGTGTAGGTGGTTATGTTGGACCAGCTGTGCAGGTGGTTATGTTGGACCAGCTGTGCAGGTGGTTATGTTGGACCAGCTGTGCAGGTGGTTATGTTGGACCAGCTGTGCAGGTGGTTATGTTGGACCAGCTGTGCAGGTGGTTATGTTGGACCAGCTGTGCAGGTGGTTATGTTGGACCAGCTGTGCAGGTGGTTATGTTGGACCAGCTGTGCAGGTGGTTATGTTGGACCAGCTGTGCAGGATGTAAGATTTTATTTATGATTTTCTATTTTTTTCTATTGAGGTTTCTATCACTGAAACCTTTGAGTCTGAGGTTTCTAGCACTGAAACCTTTGAGTCTGAGGTTTCTATCACTGAAACCTTTGAGTCTGAGGTTTCTAGCACTGAAACCTTTGAGTCTGAGGTTTCTATCACTGAAACCTTTGAGTCTGAGGTTTCTAGCACTGAAACCTTTGAGTCTGAGGTTTCTATCACTGAAACCTTTGAGTCTGAGGTTTCTAGCACTGAAACCTTTGAGTCTGAGGTTTCTATCACTGAAACCTTTGAGTCTGAGGTTTCTAGCACTGAAACCTTTGAGTCTGAGGTTTCTAGCACTGAAACCTTTGAGTCTGAGGTTTCTAGCACTGAAACCTTTGAGTCTGAGGTTTCTAGCACTGAAACCTTTGAGTCTGAAGTTTCTAGCACGGAAACCTTTGAGTCTGAGGTTTCTAGCACTGAAACCTTTGAATCTGAGGTTTCTAGCACTGAAACCTTTGTAGAGTTTTAGCAATGACTGACCAATAGCAACAGTAAGAGAGACAGCAAACAGAAACAACAGTAAAAGAGGCAGTGAACATAAATAACAGTAAGAGAGGCAGTAAACAGAAACAACAGTAAGAGAGGCAATAAACAGAAACAACAGTAAGAGAGCCAGTAAACAGAAACAATAGTAAGAGAGGCAATAAACAGAAACAACAGTAAGAGAGGCAGTAAACAGAAACAATAGTAAGAGAGGCAGTAAACAGAAACAACAGTAAGAGAGGCAGTAAACAGAAACAACAGTAAGAGAGGCAGTAAACAGAAACAACAGTAAAAGAGGCAGTGAACATAAATAACAGTAAGAGAGGCAGTAAACAGAAACAACAGTAAGACAGGCAATAAACAGAAACAACAGTAAGAGAGGCAGTAAACAGAAACAATAGTAAGAGAGGCAATAAACAGAAACAACAGTAAGAGAGGCAGTAAACAGAAACAACAGTAAGAGAGGCAGTAAACAGAAACAACAGTAAGAGAGGCAGTAAACAGAAACAACAGTAAGAGAGGCAGTAAACAGAAACAACAGTAAGAGAGGCAGTAAACAGAAACAACAGTAAGAGAGGCAATAAACAGAAACAACAGTAAGAGAGGCAGTAAACAGAAACAACAGTAAGAGAGGCAATAAACAGAAACAACAGTAAGAGAGGCAGTAAACAGAAACAACAGTAAGAGAGGCAGTAAACAGAAACAACAGTAAGAGAGACAGTAAACAGAAACAACAGTAAGAGAGGCAGTAAACAGAAACAACAGTAAGAGAGGCAGTAAACAGAAACAACAGTAAGAGAGGCAGTAAACAGAAACAACAGTATGAAAGGCAGTAAACAGAAACAACAGTAAGAGAGGCAGTAAACAGAAACAACAGTAAGAGAGGCAGTAAACAGAAACAACAGTATGAGAGGCAGTAAACAGAAACAACAGTATGAGAGGCAGTAAACAGAAACAACAGTAAGAGAGGCAGTAAACAGAAACAACAGTATGAGAGGTCGCTAAGAGGTGGATGGCTGGGTTAAGGTATAGTATATTAAGCGGTGAGTATGAGCTAGTAGTGTCCAGTACACACCTTGTGTCTTCGTTATATTAACTGTTACAACGTACGTTGTTACTAGTGTCCAGTACACACCTTGTGTCTTCGTTATATTAACTGTTACAACGTACGTTGTTACTAGTGTCCAGTACACACCTCGTTATATCAACTGCTACAACGTACGTTGTTACCAGTGATCAGTACACACCTCGTTATATCAACTGCTACAACGTACGTTGTTACCAGTGTCCAGTACACACCTCGTTATATCAACTGCTACAACGTACGTTGTTACCAGTGTGCTCAACTGTTACAACGTACGTTGTTACTAGTGTCCAGTACTCAATACAACGTACGTTGTTACTAGTGTCCAGTCACACCTCGTTATACGTACGTTGCTGCACACCTCGTTATAACTGCTGCAATGTACGTTGTTACTAGTGTCCAGTACACACCTCGTTATATCAACTGCTACAACGTACGTTGTTACCAGTGATCAACTCTCATATGTTTAACTGACTTGTAAACTTATCTATGTCGAAGCTCTGTATTATTGTTCGCTTTGTGTGTGTTGATGTAGATGAGGCTGGGCTTGTAGCACACGGGGATACCTTTCACGTATCACACACAGATCGAAACACATATAATAATAATTAATAATAATAATAATAATAATAATAATAATAATAATAATAATATTATTATTATTATTATTAAAATTATTATTATTGTACATCGGCCTGCTTTCATTAAGTTATGGTTACCCACATTCACCATAATTCATAATCATTCATTTTAGGAGTGTGCAGACATCACATTCGTGTTGATCCTCCACACTGCAACACTCACTGCACTCTCTACCTCCAGAACTCAAGTCTGGCTAACAGGTTTCTTTGGATCCCTTCATTAGTGTTATGTTGCTTACACTCCAACAGCATCTCAAGCCTTAAAAACAATTTTGTATCCACTTAATTCAATCTAACATGCTCGCACACCCTGCCGGATGTTCAAGCCTCTAACACACAAACCTCCTTCACCCTCTCTTCCGACCTTTCCAGGTACAACCTCAACACCTCTCCACTCCTAATCTTTTCATCCCTCTTGCTATCCTATTCTACTCCATCTTTCTAAATGGCCAAACCACATCATTAGCTCCTCCTTTCCTTACAAGCAGCTTTTACAATGTAAATTGTTTTCTAATTTCAATATTCGTAATTCTCTGCATAAGACTCACACCACACATTGCTCTCCAACATAAGACTCACACCACACATTGCTCTCCAACATAAGACTCACACCACACATTGCTCTCCAACACAGCATCTCCGCTGCCTCCAGACTCCTCCTGCAGAAACATTGAAATACCATACATCACACCTATATAGAAATGTTGCTACGGCTATACATTCCCCCTTTGTCTTCCTAGATAAATGTCTTTGTAGAAAGGCCTCAGCACACCACCAACCTTTATTATATCAGATTATTTCCACTTTCATAGATCCAACTGCCCACACGACCACTCACATCCAATTCCTCCGATTTATTATCACTTGATGATTTAAACATTTCCTCTCCTAAGCTTGCTCTCTCCCATATTCACTTTTAATTACCTTCTTTTACACGCATTTCCAAATACTTTCATAATCAGACTTTCAACCTCAAAGTAACCGTAATAACTGACACCGTGTATCACACTCATTATCTCTTCATCTTCCCAACACCCCAGCACTCACTATATATATATATATATATATATATATATATATATATATATATATATATAGGTAGTAGGTTGGTAGACAGCAACCACCCAGGGAAGTACTACCGTCCTGCCAGATGACTGTGAAACAGAAACCTGTAACTGTTTTGCATGATGGTAGGATTGCTGTTTTCTTTTTTTGTCTCATAAACACGCTAGATGACAGGGATATCTTGCTACTCCAACTTACACTTTGGTCACACTTCACAGACACGCACATGCATATATATATACATACATCTAGGTTTTTCTCCTTTTTCTACATAGCTCTTGTTCTTCTTTATTTCTTCTATTGTCCATGGGGAAGTGGAAAAGAATCTTTCCTCCGTAAGCCATGCGTGTCGTATGAGGCGACTAAAATGCCGGGAGCAATGGGCTAGTAACCCCTTCTCCTGTAGACATTTACTAAAAAAGAGAAGAAGAAAAAATTTATAAAACTGGGATGCTTAAAAGTGCGTGGATGTAGTGCGGATGACAAGAAACAGATGATTGCTGATGTTATGAATGAAAAGAAGTTGGATGTCCTGGCCCTAAGCGAAACAAAGCTGAAGGGGGTAGGGGAGTTTCAGTGGGGGGAAATAAATGGGATTAAATCTGGAGTATCTGAGAGAATTAGAGCAAAGGAAGGGGTAGCAGTAATGTTAAATGATCAGTTATGGAAGGAGAAAAGAGAATATGAATGTGTAAATTCAAGAATTATGTGGATTAAAGTAAAGGTTGGATGCGAGAAGTGGGTCATAATAAGCGTGTATGCACCTGCTAAAGTAGGAGAAACTTTTAGAGAGGGTGTGGTAGGTAAGTTTGGGGTGCCAGGTGTAAATGATAATGGGAGCCCTTTGATTGAACTTTGTATAGAAAGGGGTTTAGTTATAGGTAATACATATTTTAAGAAAAAGAGGATAAATAAGTATACAAGATATGATGTAGGGCGAAATGACAGTAGTTTGTTGGATTATGTATTGGTAGATAAAAGACTGTTGAGTAGACTTCAGGATGTACATGTTTATAGAGGGGCCACAGATATATCAGATCACTTTCTAGTTGTAGCTACACTGAGAGTAAAAGGTAGATGGGATACAAGGAGAATAGAAGCATCAGGGAAGAGAGAGGTGAAGGTTTATAAACTAAAAGAGGAGGCAGTTAGGGTAAGATATTGGAGGATAGATGGGCTAATGAGAGCATAGGCAATGGGGTCGAAGAGGTATGGGGTAGGTTTAAAAATGTAGTGTTAGAGTGTTCAGCAGAAGTTTGTGGTTACAGAAAAGTGGGTGCGGGAGGGAAGAGGAGCGATTGGTGGAATGATGATGTAAAGAGAGTAGTAAGGGAGAAAAAGTTAGCATATGAGAAGTTTTTACAAAGTAGAAGTGATGCAAGGAGGGAAGAGTATATGGAGAAAAAGAGAGAGGTTAAGAGAGTGGTGAAGCAATGTAAAAAGAGAGCAAATGAGAGAGTGGGTGAGATGTTATCAACAAATTTTGTTGAAAATAAGAAAAAGTTTTGGAGTGAGATTAACAAGTTAAGAAAGCCTAGAGAACAAATGGATTTGTCAGTTAAAAATAGGAGAGGAGAGTTATTAAATGGAGAGTTAGAGGTATTGGGAAGATGGAGGGAATATTTTGAGGAATTGTTAAATGTTGATGAAGATAGGGAAGCTGTGATTTCGTGTATAGGACAAGGAGGAATAACATCTTGTAGGAGTGAGGAAGAGCCAGTTGTGAGTGTGGGGGAAGTTCGTGAGGCAGTAGGTAAAATGAAAGGGGGTGAGGCAGCCGGGATTGATGGGATAAAGATAGAAATGTTAAAAGCAGGTGGGGATATAGTTTTGGAGTGGTTGGTGCAATTATTTAATAAATGTATGGAAGAGGGTAAGGTACCTAGGGATTGGCAGAGAGCATGCATAGTTCCTTTGTATAAAGGCAAAGGGGATAAAAGAGAGTGCAAAAATTATAGGGGGATAAGTTTGCTGAGTATACCTGGTAAAGTGTATGGTAGAGTTATTATTGAAAGAATTAAGAGTAAGACGGAGAATAGGATAGCAGATGAACAAGGAGGCTTTAGGAAAGGTAGGGGGTGTGTGGACCAGGTGTTTACAGTGAAACATATAAGTGAACAGTATTTAGATAAGGCTAAAGAGGTCTTTGTGGCATTTATGGATTTGGAAAAGGCGTATGACAGGGTGGATAGGGGGGCAATGTGGCAGATGTTGCAAGTGTATGGTGTAGGAGGTAGGTTACTGAAAGCAGTGAAGAGTTTTTACGAGGATAGTGAGGCTCAAGTTAATGTAGGAAAGAGGGAAATTATTTCCCAGTAAAAGTAGGCCTTAGACAAGGATGTGTGATGTCACCATGGTTGTTTAATATATTTATAGATGGGGTTGTAAGAGAAGTAAAAGCGAGGGTCTTGGCAAGAGGCGTGGAGTTAAAAGATAAAGAATCACACACAAAGTGGGAGTTGTCACAGCTGCTCTTTGCTGATGACACTGTGCTCTTGGGAGATTCTGAAGAGAAGTTGCAGAGATTGGTGGATGAATTTGGTAGGGTGTGCAAAAGAAGAAAATTAAAGGTGAATACAGGAAAGAGTAAGGTTATGAGGATAACTAAAAGATTAGGTGATGAAAGATTGAATATCAGATTGGAGGGAGAGAGTATGGAGGAGGTGAATGTATTCAGATATTTGGGAGTGGACGTGTCAGCGGATGGGTCTATGAAAGATGAGGTGAATCATAGAATTGATGAGGGGAAAAGGGTGAGTGGTGCACTTAGGAGTCTGTGGAGACAAAGAACTTTGTCCTTGGAGGCAAAGAGGGGAATGTATGAGAGTATAGTTTTACCAACGCTCTTATATGGGTGTGAAGCATGGGTGATGAATGTTGCAGCGAGGAGAAGGCTGGAGGCAGTGGAGATGTCATGTCTGAGGGCAATGTGTGGTGTGAATATAATGCAGAGAATTCGTAGTTTGGAAGTTAGGAGGAGGTGCGGGATTACCAAAACTGTTGTCCAGAGGGCTGAGGAAGGGTTGTTGAGGTGGTTCGGACATGTAGAGAGAATGGAGCGAAACAGAATGACTTCAAGAGTGTATCAGTCTGTAGTGGAAGGAAGGCGGGGTAGGGGTCGGCCTAGGAAAGGTTGGAGAGAGGGGGTAAAGGAGGTTTTGTGTGCGAGGGGCTTGGACTTCCAGCAGGCATGCGTGAGCATGTTTGATAGGAGTGAATGGAGACAAATGGTTTTTAATACTTGACGTGCTGTTGGAGTGTGAGCAAAGTAACATTTATGAAGGGGTTCAGGGAAACCGGCAGGCCGGACTTGAGTCCTGGAGATGGGAAGTACAGTGCCTGCACTCTGAAGGAGGGATGTTAATGTTGCAGTTTAAAAACTGTAGTGTAAAGCACCCTTCTGGCAAGACAGTGATGGAGTGAATGATGGTGAAAGTTTTTCTTTTTCGGGCCACCCTGCCTTGGTGGGAATCGGCCAGTGTGATAATAAATAAAAAAAATAATAAATATATATATTATATATATATTATATATATTATATATATATATATATGTCGTGCCGAATAGGCAGAACTTGCGATCTTGGCTTAAATAGCAACGCTCATCTTGCCATATAGGACAAGTGAAAATTTGTGTATGCAATAATTTCGCCAAAATCATTCTGAACCTAACGAAAAAAATATATTTCACTGTGCTTGTTTAGTTTTAAATTATTGTAAACAAATCTAAAATATATTTAGTTAGGTTAGGCTAAAATAAATTGTTATTGTTATAATAAGGTTAGGTAAGTTTTCTAAGATTCTTTTGGTGCAAAATTAAAATTTTTTGCATTATCATTAATGAAAAAAATATATCTTTAAACGTATATGAGAAAATTTTAGAAAGGACTTAATTTTAAATGAGTTCTTGCTAACTGACCAGTTTTACATGTTCGGCACGATATATATATATATATATATATATATATATATATATATATATATATATATATATATATATATATATATATATATATATATATATATATATATATATATTTATATATATATATATATTTATATATATATATATATATATATATATATATATATATATATATATTTATATATATATATATATATATATATATATATATATATATATTTATATATATATATATATATATATTTATATATATATATATATTTATATATATATATATATATATATATATATATATATATTATATATATATATATATATATACACATATACATACACATATACATACATACATGGGGAAGGTACCTAGGGATTGGTGGAGAGCATGTATAGTCCCTTTATATAAAGGGAAGGGAGACAAAAGAGATTGTAAAAATTATAGAGGAATAAGTTTACTGAGTATACCAGGAAAAGTGTACGGTAGGGTTATAATTGAAAGAATTAGAGGTAAGACAGAATATAGAATTGCGGATGAGCAAGGAGGCTTCAGAGTGGGTAGGTGGTGTGTAGATCAAGTGTTTACATTGAAGCATATATGTGAACAGTATTTAGATAAAGGTAGGGAAGTTTTTATTGCATTTATGGATTTAGAAAAGGCATATGATAGAGTGGATAGAGGAGCAATGTGGCAGATGTTGCAAGTATATGGAATAGGTGGTAAGTTACTAAATGTTGTAAAGAGTTTTTATGAGGATAGTGAGGCTCAGGTTAGGGTGTGTAGAAGAGAGGGAGACTACTTCCCGGTAAAAGTAAGTCTTAGACAGGGATGTGTAATGTCACCATGGTTGTTTAATATATTTATAGATGGGGTTGTAAAAGAAGTAAATGCTAGGGTGTTCGGGAGAGGGGTGGGATTAAATTATGGGGAATCAAATTCTAAATTGGAGTTGACGCAGTTATTTTTTGCTGATGATACTGTGCTTTTGGGAGATTCTAAAGAAAAATTGCGAAGGTTAGTGGATGAGTGTAAGCATGTACAGGTGGGTGTAAGCATATACAGGAGGCTGTAAGCATATACATCATGTACAGGAGGGTGTAAGCATGTACTGGAGAGTGTAAGCATGTACAGGAGGGTGTAAGCATGTACAATAGGGTGTGAGCAGGATAGCCTAGTACTGGGATGGTTGTGGTGAGGCTACATGAGTGTAAACAATCCAGAGTTCTTGGTAAGGTCGTTCTTCCTGGACTTCCTGGAACGGTTGTCATCTCTCGCAACACCTCCACCATGACTGAGATATTACTCACTCAGCTATATTTAGATTTTACCTCTGAAACAGCTAGGTTATTGTGTGCCTGTATCCATCCTGTGGAGGGTAACGCAAGTGCATATGGATACACAATAGGCCTAGGAACTAGGCCTCAAAAGGGTTAACAGGAATACATCTGGCTTTAAATCTACTGTTGGAGTATCTGTTGCATACTAATTTGGAAAATTTTCTTAATATGTCTGGTATCTTATTTTCATTAATAAGATATCTTGGTGCATCACATGGGTTATTATGCTATATATATTCCTCAATAAGTGGACAATTAAGCACATAGTGCTTAAGATAATGACCATAGGTTTGGTTACATACTTTGCATTTAGTTTGATCATCATCAATGTGCTTGCCAGACTGCCAGAAGTACTTGTAACCAAGACTAAGTCTGCCCACTACAACATCAGTCAGTCTGTTCACACTGCAAGTTGCTCCATAAACGTACTTAACTAGGTTCATGTTATAGTAGGTTGTAGGTCTACTCAGGCTTCTAACTGCATTCCTATAACATTCACTTTCATTTTTTACTTCTCTCCTAATATTATTCTTAATGATAGACACAGTTATATTCTACAGTGTGTGATGGAATCCATAATTATACATTAATTTCGTTTTCCCGGATTTTTGAGTATCTGCATCTGGCTTCTCCAATGTACTTATTGTTAGAATCATTATGTGAGTTAATGGCCTTCAATGATGACATTGAATCAGTAATAATGACAGAGTCAAGCTCAGGGTCATAAGTTAGCTTTAGCGCCATTAGGATGACAATTCAGTTTATCGTGCAGACGCTCATTTGTTAATTCTTATGCTTAACTTAAAGTTGTTATCGTTTTTAACTAGGGAGGTGACAACAAGAGCAGACTCCTGCTTGGATCCATCAGTGCATATTATTTGTGATAAATTATTATGTCGTCTACAGTGATACAGTTCGGGCAAGGTATAAAACGTTATGTGATTCCATGTTTTCACAACCCATTTCGATCTATGTGTATTTACTTCTAGACATTTAGTAAGATTCGTAGTGACAGTGTCTGGTTCTTTTCTTAAAGTTCTAATACCAAGTACAGTGTTAATCTCAATAATCCTATCATTGATACTAGAGACCCAAGCTCTTTCCTTATATTAAAAACCATGGTAGATTTAGAGCATCTAAGAATAATCCTGAGGGTTTCGTTTTGCATTAATTCCAAGGTCCAGCGAGAACTTTTTAACCACTATTTACATGGGAGCAGCATAATTATAGGTTATGTACACCATTCTCACTATTTTCACATTGGTACCACAGTTGGGGTTGTAACCAGCAACAGCTTTGAGTGCATTTAGCTGATTTTATGCATGTCTTATTTAGTTGCGGTATGATGGATTTATTGAAGGGAACGCCGACACCAAGATATCTGTAAGATTTAACGTAGCTGGTGTCGTTTGCTTGTCAGTATCTTCGTTATAGTTGAAGATATGATGAGGCATAATCGATTACAAATTGCTTGAACCTCGTTAAGAATGGTGCTCATCTTTTTATGCCCTGTCGTATGGACCAAGATTTCATCAGCATAGCTTATAGCTGTATGTTTAGGTGAGGTAGGTAGAGCATTTAGAAGAGCATTAATCAGAAAACGTTTCGGTTCTGGGACCTTGATTACTTCTAAGACAGATAGAAAGCGCCGTTGAATTGTAATACGCTCGTGTTACTCAGATTCGTGCTTCACTTCCCACTCCTGACAGACGAACGGCAGAATATGTACCCAGCCAGACTCCCACTATCAACATCCAACAAAAATTGACGCTATCACAACAATTACAAAACCTGTGCTCCCACAGCAAATTGAGCAAAATGGGACGACCAGAAATCATAAACAACTTATCTTCCAACACATTAACAGCCACCGAGACAGAAGCCCTCAGCCGGGGACTCAAGTTCACTACCGGCATCGACAAGAAACATGATCTCCTGGACATCTGGAGTTTATCTGGAGAGAGTTCCGGGGGTCAACGCCAACGCCTCCTTAGGTCAGTGTCCCAGGATGCGACCCACACCAGTCGACTAACACCCAGGTACCCATTTTACTGATGGGGAACATAGACAACAGGTGGAAAGAAACACGTCCAATGTTTCTACTCTGGCTGGGAATCGAACCCAGGCCCTCACCGTGTGAACCAAGAACCAACCTTTTAAAGAGTTTCATGAGGATTTTGTTCGAGGAATTATCACAGCTGCAGTTATTGAGCTTTCAAGACTGGACATTCCCAGAAGATACATCCAAGCACTCAAGGACTTCTTAGCCAAGTCCTTGATGATATCATTGCCATCTCTGACAGAGGAGGAGGTGTGGTGTTGCTCAACACTGTTGACTACAACAATAAAGTTTTGGACCCCCTCAGTGATGTCAACACATACTCTTACTTCAAAGCACCCAAACTTTTCTTCAAAGCCCGTAACATCTGACGAAAATCAGAACAATGCAAGAAAGTACTAAAACTTTTACCAGGTCAACCAAAACCAGCACGACTTTATGGTCTTCCGAAGACCCATAAACCTGGCGTCCCACTATGTCCTATCACTTTCGACATAGGGAGCGTACCACACAGATTAGCTGATCAGCTTGCCAAATACCTCTCAGAACTAGGCAGTCAGCCTGGCGCACCTCAAACAGTCAGGTGACCTTCTCTCTTACATTTCTAACCTGAATATCAAAAACAAAAGAATGGCTTCCTTCGATGTCATAGCCCTTTTTACTAATGTTCCTACTGATGCAATAAATTTTCTGAGACAAAGGCTCACCGATAACCACGACCTCCTATTACCTCTCCTGGATTTCATCAGTCTAGTGGATCTCTGTGTTAATTTTAACCTCTCCAAATATCAAAACAACTGCTACAAACAAAGTTTGGGATGGCAATGGGCAGCTCACTCATTGTTATGTTCACCAACCTCTTCATGGAGAAGCTAATAACCAAGAAATTTAGCCCTCATTCCTGACACCGTTTTTAGGTAAAGATACGTTGACGATATCTTGGTTTTTCTATCCCAGACGTTTCAATATCCAGGTCCTCCTCAACAAGATCACTGCGGTCGAGTCATAGATAAAGTTTACACCGGAACTTGAAAAAGATGGCAAGCTTCCTTTCCTTGATGTCCTCCTGTGTAGGTCTCCCGACAGTGACAAACTTCTCTTCAAAGTGTATAGAAAACCTTGAGAGCTCTTCGCATCTTCAGCCCTTGTTTACTTACAGAGAAATGCATCTACATAACACAAGCCTTCACACGTCTTCAGTTTCCATCTTTTTTCATCCGTGATTGAAGACTTAAGGCACAAACTATCCTCAACAAATCCCCCATGGAGCAGTCCTCTAAGCAGTTCATAGTGCTCTCATGTGGTGATTTTGCCAAGAATACCCGCCAGATTCTTGCTAAATGCAATATTAATGTGTCCACCATAAACACATCAACTTTCAAAGACCTCACTACGAAACGTAGCCCCAAAACCAGCATCTATTCCATCCCCTGTGGATACTGTCCCAAGAAATATGTAGGGGAAACAGGCAGAGATCTATCGGTCCGTTTGAACGAGCCTCGAAACACCAGCAACAGAAGCGACTTCAGGTACTCCTGTGTCCTCAACAGGGACTCCACGGGACATTTGATGAATCGCAATGAGGCACAGCCCGTCCTCACCTAACAAGATCTTAGACGCCGACGATGTCTGGAAGCCTCGCTAATCGCTGTCACAGACACCATAGTGGAAGTTACATAATTTCAAAAAATAATAGACACCATAGTGGAAGTTACATAATTTCAAAAAATAATTAAAGTACATGATACTCAACCAGGCAAAGCATCAGCTACCTAACAACACAGGAATCGCATGACTTCATTGTTTACCTGTCCTCATCCCAATACGATATTCTTCAGGTCACTTATGTGTCAGTCACACCTCAGTCACCGTCTACATACACTGTCATTATAATTTGTGTGTTAGAAATGATCAAGGTCCCAGGACCGAAACGTTTCGTAACGTTTTCTAATAAATATGTCCTAGTGTTTGCTCATGTGTGTTTTTAAACCAATTTGCCGGTAGCAATTACCAGAACCTTAAATAACATGGGTCTGAGAACTCCTCCCTGCGGTGTACCTCGGTATATTTCTTTACCCTCGCTTCTAAAGCCTTGGTATAGGACAAAAGATACTCTGACAGATATCCTATTATCCTGCAGAGTAAGCTACCACCAATATTTATTTTGGCTAGTTCATGTAGTATATTAGTTCTGTTTGCGATACCAAATATAGATTTTAGATCAAGAAATGTGGTAACACTAGCAGAGGTGTGTGCAGTGAGGAAGGTGGAAATACAGTTCTGCACACTTTTACCTTTCATGTTCAGTGTTAAATCCATGTGGGTTCAGCGCAAAACGTAGTGGAGACTTGATCCTCCGTCTCCTAAGCGCATGACAAACGCGCTTTCTGTTTGTACTCTCCTATAACACAGAGAGATGAGGGGAAAGTTGGTGTCTGATTCTATAGTATAGTCTGTTAAGTAATATTCTTTCAAATGTTTTCCAAAAAAAAAATAGGTAAGTTGATTGGTCTAAATGTATGAGGCTGTGGCGGCTCAGGGAGTCAGGACGAGACTATTGGTCCAGGAAGTAGGAAGAACACCCTCCATGTAACACTGTACAGTGCTTATGCAGTTGTAATGTAAGGTACGACAAATCAATATCCTTCAAGGGAAAGAAGTCCCTTGCCTCATAGACAGGGATCTCGATCCCAGGAATACCTCGAGGAAATTGGTGTATGCTTCTCACTTTCTATTTTCTTCATAATTTATTTCTGTATTGATTTGCACGTTTTTTAGTTGTCTCTTGTCAAATTTCTATCAATCAAGCATGGTCTTGTTTTGTTGTCTATCAATCAAGCATGGTCTTGTTTTGTTGTCTATCAATCAAGCATGGTCTTGTTTTGTTGTCTATCAATCAAGCATGGTCTTGTTGTCTATCAATCAACCATGGTCTTGTTTTGTTGTCTATCAATCAACCATGGTCTTGTTGTCTATCAATCAACCATGGTCTTGTTGTCTATCAATCAACCATGGTCTTGTTGTCTATCAATCAACCATGGTCTTGTTTTGTTGTCTATCAATCAACCATGGTCTTGTTGTCTATCAATCAACCATGGTCTTGTTGTCTATCAATCAAGCATGGTCTTGTTGTCTATCAATCAACCATGGTCTTGTTTTGTTGTCTATCAATCAACCATGGTCTTGTTGTCTATCAATCAACCATGGTCTTGTTGTCTATCAATCAACCATGGTCTTGTTGTCTATCAATCAACCATGGTCTTGTTGTCTATCAATCAACCATGGTCTTGTTTTGTTGTCTATCAATCAACCATGGTCTTGTTGTCTATCAATCAACCATGGTCTTGTTGTCTATCAATCAAGCATGGTCTTGTTGTCTATCAATCAACCATGGTCTTGTTGTCTATCAATCAACCATGGTCTTGTTTTGTTGTCTATCAATCAAGCATGGTCTTGTTGTCTATCAATCAACCATGGTCTTGTTGTCTATCAATCAACCATGGTCTTGTTGTCTATCAATCAACCATGGTCTTGTTGTCTATCAATCAACCATGGTCTTGTTTTGTTGTCTATCAATCAAGCATGGTCTTGTTGTCTATCAATCAACCATGGTCTTGTTGTCTATCAATCAACCATGGTCTTGTTGTCTATCAATCAACCATGGTCTTGTTTTGTTGTCTATCAATCAAGCATGGTCTTGTTTTCCCTAAGGAAATTATATACAACGAGAAGGTGTTGTTATGTTGACATAATCAGTGATGGGAGTAATTAGGGGCGGTATGTGGGTACATGGAGAATATATCATAGCCAAATTTAAATCAAAAGACCTGCAAAAACCCCTCACAGTTATAAACATCTACAGAGTACCACAGTAGTGAAAAACTAGGAAACATGATTACTGATGCACACATGAATAAAGACCACCTGGTGGCCTGGTGGTTAACGCTCTCGCTTCACACGGTGAGGGCCTGGGTTCGATTCCCAGCCAGAGTAGAAACATTGGACGTGTTTCTTTCCACCTGTTGTCTATGTTCCCCATCAGTAAAATGGGTACCTGGGTGTTAGTCGACTGGTGTGGGTCGCATCCTGGGACACTGACCTAAGGAGGCCTGGTCACAGACCGGGCCGCGGGGGCGTTGACCCCCGGAACTCTCTCCAGATAAACTCCAGATAAACCTACTACTAACAGGTGATTTCAACATAAACATATTACACGACCAGGACCCACAAGTAACCGAATTCACAAACATAATGAGTAACAGCCTGTTGCTACCAGCAGTATTTAAACCTACAAGAATCACCGAGACAAGCATCTCCTTAATAGACCACATCTGGACAAACACCATATCCCCTTTAAAATCAGGCATAATCACAGACAACACTACAGACCACTACCCAACCTTTCTCATAACTAATCTGGGCAAACTGCCACAAGACATTACTAAAGTAACCTTCAGACTACATAACGAGACAGCAGTTAACAACTTTATAGCAGCTGTGAATAACATCGATTGGCAAAATGAGCTTGAAACATATATAGATATGAATGAATGTATAAATAATTTTCTAAAAAAAGTCCAAAGCCTCTACAACAAACATTGCCCCAGAAAAACTAAACAGATCACAGCAGAGAGACTGAATAATCCCTGGCTAACACCAAGCATCCTCAAATCCATTAACACAAAGCACAAATATGAAAAACAGTATAGAATGGGTCAAATAACTAGAGAACAGTCGAAAAGTTACTCGTCAGCACTTACCAGCCTGATAAGGTCAAAAAATTTGTATTATGAAATAGATTACATAACATCAAAGGTGATATGAAAAAAACCTGGAAAACTCTATCTGAAATTCTTGGAACTAAAAAGTTATCCAAAAAAAAAGCAATCAAACTAACAAAATCAGATGAACCCCTCCTCACTCCAACTGAAACAGCAAACAGACTTAATGTTTTCTTCTCCACCAGAGGAAAAAACCTAGCAAACAAAATACCAAGCACAAACGCCCGTCCATCAGACTACTTCATAGGTACCTACCCAAATACGCTATTCCTAGCTCCAACCAACCCCACTGAAGTTACGCTCATCATAAACACCCTTAAAAACAAGGCAGGAGACATAAACAACTTGCCTGCTTTTATGTACGAAAAAACTTCTCAAATATTGTCACCAATTATTGCAACGCTCTTTAACAAATCCATTGAATCATCTACCTTCCCAACAATCCTCAAAATAGCGAGGGTCACTCCGATCCATAAAGGAGGTGACCAAGCTGACTTGAATAACTATAGACCAGTATCTAACTTACCACTGCTCTCTAAAATCTTTGAAAAATTAATTCATAGACGGATCTATTCCTACCTCGTTTCACACAACATATTAAACCCTTGAAAAGAAAGAAGTCCCGCTGGGCATTTTCATTGATTTACGTAAAACTTTCGATACAGTCGACCATGAACTGCTGTACTCCAAATTAATGCACTATGGTTTCAGAGGCCACTCCCTCAACTACCTAAAGTCATACCTTAGTAACAGAACTCAATATGTGTATGCAAATGATGCAAACTCTTCCACCCAACCAATCACAGTAGGAGTCCCACAAAGAAGCGTCCTTGGACCACTCCTCTTTCTCATCTACATCAATGATCTACCGAATGCATCACAGCTGCTCAAACCCATATTATTTGCAGATGACACTACATATGTCTTTTCCCACCCAAACACAGTCATACTAGCAAACACAGTCAATGCTGAATTACATCATCTGCCTGGATGATGACTAATAAACTTACCCTGAACACTGATGAAACCTATTTCATTCAGTTTGGAAACAAAGCTTCAAATGATCCAATTAACATAGCGCTAAATGGATCATCAGTCACCAGGCTCACAGAAGGAAAATTCCTAGGTATCCACCTTGACAGTAGCCTTAAGTTCCGGACACACATACAACAAATCACCAAGAAAATCTACAAGACTGTAGGCATACTATCAAAGATAAGGTACTACGTTCCACAATCAGCTCTCCTGGCACTGTACCATTCACTCATATACCCTTATCTTACATATGGAATTTGTGCATGGGGATCAACAACATCAAATCACCTAAAACCCCTAATAACCCAGCAAAAGGCAGCAGTAAGAATGATAAATTCCCACTCCCGACAGCATACTCCACCAATTTTCAAAGGTCTGAATCTGCTCACCATTAAGAACATCCATACTTATTCATGTGCCTACTACATACACAGAACAATACACGCAAATGTAAGCCCTCCACTCAAACTTCTCCTCACCAACCTAAAAAGGACACATGACCACAACACAAGACACAGATCTCTTTTTGATATGCCTCGTGTCCATATCACACTGTGTAAAAACTCTATGCACATAAAGGGCCCCAGAATATGGAATTCATTACCAGAAGATATTAAAGTAACCCAGTCTGAAAATCAGTTTAAGACTCTTCTCAAAAGCCACTTAATCACCCTAGACTAAATGCTAAATACTCAGTACACGTTTACTCACCTATGTACTCCCACATCATAACTGAAACAATCACATTGAACCTTTTATCCATTGTTGACACGAATAAAATTGAATCATTGTTGTCACAAAAAGTATTTTCGAATATAAATATATCTTTGTATTATACAAATTTTGATTCATTCATAATTAATATTCTGCTGTACAACTATGAAATAATTACTATCCTACTGTACAACTATGATATACTCCTTAGTGTTAAGCAGACTGTAAGCCAATAATGTTAAGTTGGCCCATAATGCCTTGGCATAATGGAGGCTGTCTTTGTATTGCAACCCACTATTGTAAATATAAAATCTCAATGTACTGTTTGCAAAGACATAAAATAAATAAATAAATAAATAAACATAACCTGTACCTACTTCTCAGTTTTCCAAGCGTGTTCATGTTTATTGAAAGTCTTTCTCACCACAGGTTTACGTGCATCTCTTTTTCTCATAGTCGTATTTAATGTAAACATCCCTCAACATTACCTCTTCTTTTGTCCTCATTAGTGAGCATATTTTGGCCGCTCGTGAAGTCCAGCTCCTGACAGTGAGATTAATGAATCACTATCAGTCTTGTTATGATGTAGTTTACGCTGATAGTGCTGAGGTAGTTTTCACTCAAACCTATCATCTCAGGTCATGTCAGGTGACTAAGTGAGACATCAGTTGGTCATTTGGTGGAATCTCTGGCAGTGAAAGTACTACTGAAGGCTGTCTGTGGATCCTGCTGCGACGGCTGAAAGTTGTGTTACTCCTTGCATTCTTTCTGTTACTCGCGCTGTTATTATTAACTGAAAGACGGTTGTATAATTAGTGCTCTTGTCTAAACATGCGGTGTTGCTAAGACTTTATCATTCCTGGAGGTGCTTGACTAGTATTGTATACCAGGTAAGGTAAGATCCTGTTTCCACGGAACGAGAACATTGCTGCCTGCAGCGGAGGGCACCGTGGCCAAGATGCGTATGTTGCTTGCAGGTAACACCAACATTGCTTCCTGTAGCGGAGGGCACCGTGGTCAAGATGGCTATGTTGTTTCTTTTCGTTTATTCTTAAAGTTCCCCCCATTTTTTTAACCTACCTGCTACTTGCAAGTCAACATGGAGGTCACTCCGGGGTCAACGCCCCCGCGGTCCAGTCCTCGACCAGGCCTTCAGGTGGATCAGAGCTTGATCCCCCCTCAAGGGAAGTTCCTTGACACTGGTGAGGGGCTCTTGGTCTAGGTAATTGGATCTGTGCTCCAGTTCCCTGAATTGAGCCTGAATGCCTTCCATCCCCCCCCCCACATATGCTGCATAATCCTACGGATTTAGCGCTCCCCCATGAATATAATAATGCTGGCCGCACCTATTCTCCTGGATCCCAAGCGACTGCGACTGCCTTTACCGACCCCTGCGAGGCCATGGATCAACCTCAGAGCCCAGAGTTACTTCTGGGAAATTACTCGTTTCCCTGAACCCGGTACCTGTGTTCTACCACCCTCCCTTCCCCCTCTCTCCCTCCCTACCTCCCCTGTGGTACCTGACTCTGGCTTCACCCTGACCATGGAATCTGCTGTTTCCTCGAAGCAGCGATGATTCTCGGATCGTTTTGCAGGACAAAGGACAAATTGACTAGAAGAAATTTAATGAAGAATTAAACACATGTGCAACATCTGGGTATCTTTATTTGTAGACGTTTTGCTATCCAGAGGCTTTATCTATATAAATTGAAGGACATAATAGGAAGACTGTAGACCAATATATAAAAGAGGAGGTAATAAGTCCCTCAGCTTTGGAGTTGGTGAAGAACACCGTAGTCTTAAAGCACGGACATGAAGACTGGCGCTTATATTCTAGCGTCAGGTGAGGAGGTGCAACAGACGACATGCAATACAAAAGACGATACTGATCTTGTAGTTCGTGAGCTACATGTTCTCAGCAACACCAACTGGAAACTTTTTACCCTACAGGAAGTTTTGGAAAACAACACCGGATAAAATTAGTTTCCCCTCCAGTCAACAAACCCAGAGGTTTGTTTACCTTACCATCGAATCAGCAAGGAGTTCTTGAGCTCTGTAGCAACCCGTCCGTCGCCTGACACGACTCAACAAGCTGGATGAATATCATCTTCGTAAATAATGTTATGATGTACAGAGTTTAAGAAAACGATATCTTGAAGAATTAGATACTTTTGCAACATTCGAGAATCTTTACTGTGGAAACGTTTCGCCAACCAGTGGCTTCCTTAGTCCAGTACAGAGATGAATGGTGGAAGATGAGAAGGAGTTTGAGTAATCAGTCCCTCAAGGCTAAGAGACTGATTACCTCAGACTTCTTCGTAAATAATACAGACAAGGCTATCATCTCATCATATATCTTCAGTATAGTCATGACTGACGTTCCCGTCAACCAGTGGTTTTATCAGTACAATACAGGGACTTATTGTGAAGAATTATAAGAAAATGATGAGGTAATCAGTGCTGTAGCCTTGTTGTTGGTGAAGCTCAGCTTACACTGCTCTTCACTAGTTAATGTGAAGGTGAAAGATGAAGGAAAGTTAGGAACCTCAGTTACGGGTTCTCTCAGTTACAGTTCTCTCTGTTGCTGTTCTCTCTCAGCTTCTGTTCTCTCTCACCTACTTTTCTCTCTCAGCTACTGCTCTTTCAGCTTATGCTGTCTCTCTCTCTCTCTCTCTCTCTCTCTCTCTCTCTCTCTCTCTCTCTCTCTCCCTCAGCTACTGCTATCTCACTGTACACACCACTTTATTACCACCACAGCTACTTGTACAAGGCTTGTTGCACCTGGTCGTCAAGAAGCAGTACCAGTGTAGACGCAATCAAGTAAACGCCAGATGTTACATAAGAACATAAGAAAGTAGGAACACTGCAACAGGCCTACTGACCCATGCGGAGCAGGTCCATATCACATCCCCCCCGGATTAGCCCAATGACCCACCAAGTCTGGTCACCTCCACTCAAAGAAGGAGCAAGGCACCAGACCCAGCAGCACAAGCTAGTCCGGTCAAACTCACACCCACCCACACCCACTCATGTATTAATGTAACCTATTTTTAAAACTACACAACGTTATAGCCTGAATAACTGTACTCGGGAGTTTGTTTCACTCATCCACAACTCTATTACCAAACCAGTGCTTTCCTATATCCTTCCTGAATCTGAATTTTTCCAACTTGAACCCATTGCTGTGAGTCCTGTCTTGGCTGGAAATTTTCAGCACGCTATTTACATCCCCTTTATTTATTCCTGTTTTCCATTCATACACCTCAGTCATATTCCTCCTAATTCTACGCCTTTCGAGAGAATGCAGATTCAGGGCCCTCAGTCTATCCTCATAGGGAAGATTTCTGATACATGGGATCATCTTTGTCATCCTCCTCTGTACGTTTTCCAGAACATTTATATCCATTCTGTAATACGGTGACCAGAACTGAGCAGCATAGTCTAAATGAGGCCTAACCAAGGATATATAGAGCTGAAAAACAACCTGAGGACTTCTATTTTTTATACTTCTAGATATGAAGCCAAGAATTCTGTTAGCTTTATTGCGAACACTGATGCACTGTTTGTTGTCTCGGTTTTAGATTCCTGCTAACCAGAACTCCTAAATCCTTTTCGCAATCAGTAGTATTAAGATCTACATTATTTAGTTTATATGTGGCATGGTTATTTAACTGTCCAACATTTAGAACTTTGTATTTGTCTATATTAAACTGCATCTGCCACTTCTCCAACCATTGCATCAGTCTATTCAAATCATCCTTTAGTGCTCTAGTGTCCTCAGTAGAATGAATTGGACTGCCTATTTTGGTGTCATCAGCAAATTTGCTTATGTCTCTGTTTATTCCCTCATCTATGTTGTTTATGTAAATTGTGAACAACAACAGGCCCAACACTGACCCCTGAGGAACACCGCTTGTGACGTGCCCCCATTCTGATTTCTCCCCATTTATGCAAACTCTCTGCTGCCTATTTGTCAGCCATGCCTCTACCCAGGAAAAAAATTCTCCTCCTATTCCGTGTGCCTTAAGTTTCCTCAATAGCCTCTGATGTGGAACTCTATCGAAAGCCTTACTGAAGTCCATATACACAATATCATATTCATTACCTCCTCAAACACCTTAGTGAAAAATGTTAGTAAATTCGTAAGACAGGAACGCCCCTTTGTAAAACCGTGTTGAGATTCATTAATCAATCTGTGCCTATCAAGATGGCTACGAATTGCTTCGGCAATTATTGATTCCATAAATTTTCCCACTATGGCGGTAAGGCTAATTGGTCTATAGTTCGAAGCCAAGGACCTGTCACCTGCCTTGTAAATAGGTATTACATTTGCCATTTTCCACTTATCAGGCACTATGCCAATTTGTAGTATGTTAAAAAGATTAGCCAAAGGTATGCTAAGTTCCTCTTTACATTCCTTTAACACCCTTGCAAACAGTTCATCAGGACCTGGGGATTTGTTAGGTTTTAGTTTCTCTATTTGTCTGAGGACCATGTCACTAGTTACCGCAATCGCTCTTAGTTTATTATCGTCCTGTTCTACATAATCTATTATTTCAGAAATATCGCTAGTATTTTCCTGGGTGAAAACTGAGAGAAAGTAGGTATTGAGAATTTCACACATATCTTTATCACTGTCAGTGATCTGACCAGAGTTACTCTTAAGTGGGCCAATCTTGTCCCTAATCTTACTTCTGTATACCTGAAATAACCCTTTTGGGTTAGTCTTTGAATCCCTTGCGACCTTAGCCTCATAATCCCTCCTTGCTTTTCTTATTCCTTTCTTTATTTCTCTCTTTAATTGAATATATTAATTTCTTAACTGTCCATCCCCTCTTTTGATACACCCATATATGCCTCTCTTTTTGACCAATGAGATTTTTTAATCTATTGCTCATCCATTTGGGATCATTTTTATTAGATCTAATTTCCCTACTCGAAACAAAAGTTGTCTGGGCAGCTAGAACTACACTCTGAAAAACGTCATATTTGCAACCAAGATCACCTACCTGACCCATAGTCCGGACATCCCAATTTAGCTCACCCAGGTAATTTTTCAGTCCCATGAAGTCGGCCAAGCGAAAATCTGGGACAGAGATTTGATTACAGTTATCTGGGTAATTCCATGATACATTGAGACTAAGTGATTTGTGATCACTTTCCCCAAGCTCATCATTAACCTCAAGATTATTAATTAGTGAATCTTTGTTGGCAAGAACCAAGTCAAGCAGATTGTTTCCTCTAGTTAGTTCTGTCACAACCTGTTCTAAAAAGCAATCCTGAACCGTATCAAGAAAGTCACTAGACTCAAGATTTCCTGTCATATTGTTCCAATCAATTTGCCTAAAGTTAAAATCTCCCATTATCACAACATTTTCATATCTGGATGCCTTATGAATTTCTTCCCATAACAGATTACTGCACTCCCTATCAAGGTTTGGGGGGTCTATAAATCACACCCAAAATTAATTTTTCACGACCCTCGAGAAACTGTAACCAAACAGATTCTGTGTTCGATGTTTCTAATCTTGTATCATGTCTAAGACAACAATTTAAATTTTCTCTGACATACATCGCCACTCCACCACCCTTCTTGTTGACCCTATCAGCGTGGAATAGTTTATAACTCTGTATGTTGCATTCAGAAGACATTTCTCTATCCTTCAGGTTGAACCAGGTCTCTGTTATACCAATAATATCTATATTACCTACACTTGCAAGTAATCTTAGCTCATCTATCTTATTTCTTAAACTCCTACTATTTGTATAGTAAACCTTAAGGGAGCTAGTCACTCGTTGCCCTCTGCTATCTCTGTTTGTTGGTCAATTGATTTGCCATTACGAGCAACTTTATTTTGAATATTGTCTTTTAAACATATCCCTGAAGTGTCCCGGTAATAACTGCTGTTTTTAACCCTAATACTGCAGCCTGATTGTTTCCCACAAACACCCATACCTCTATAATCTATCAGTTTAAATTCCTAGACAAGTCATCAATTACCCTCTCAATCGAACTGGCTAATGCAACCACTCCATCCCCAGAGAGATGAACCCCATCCCTTGCATACATATCACGTTTGCCAAAGAACCGGTCCCAGTTATCAATGAATGGGATTGCAAGTTCCTTGCAGTACCTGTCTAGCCAGCAATTTATACCAATTGCCCTAG
The DNA here is from genome assembly GCF_038502225.1 of Cherax quadricarinatus. Taxonomy (NCBI): domain Eukaryota; kingdom Metazoa; phylum Arthropoda; class Malacostraca; order Decapoda; family Parastacidae; genus Cherax; species Cherax quadricarinatus. The sequence goes on along the minus strand of NC_091333.1, from coordinate 23,607,086 downwards.
ACATCCATTCATTGCCCACTCCCTTTCTAGGCAAGATGCTACATATGACTGGGATCCCTCCTTTAGACCGAACTATTTCTATGGCTGACCTGTACTTATCCAGCAGCTCCTGTCTCCTGCCCTTCCCAATGTCATTACCCCCAGCACTAAGACTGATAATGGGCTTGTTCCCATTACCTGACATAATATTATCCAACCTGCTGACTATGTCACCAACACCAGCTCCAGGAAGACACACTCTCTGTCTGACTTTTCTGTCTCTGTTACAAAATGCACGGTCCATATATCTTACCTGAGAATCTCCTACTATTAAAATATTCTTACCTTGATTAGCAGGAGAATCAGTGGTACCTTCAACCTCACTAACCATTGAAGTGCACTCGTCCTGGAGAACAGAGAATCGATTTCCTACCTTCACATCTTCTCTGTTAACCCTCCTTATCTCCTTCCTGAACTGTGAACCACTTGTCACTTAAAGCGGCTGCCACTATTACTGCTAGTGACCAATTCCTCCTTACCAGTTAAATCCTTCTCACACTCGCTCCTAAACTCATCTATGCTTCAGCCTCCTATTTTCTTCCTGAAGAGGTAGAACCTCCTTCTTCAACACTTAACTTGAGATTCTAAAACACTACAACAAGCCATGGTACTTGGTAACACCCCACGCTAACTCCCAGAGCTTAGGACAGGTATGACCGCAGGTGACCACTGACCTCAGCGTACTGTGGAGTAACCTTATATTCTCACTACTAAAACTTATTTGCAAGTATGAGAGAGAGGGAGAGAGAGGGAGAGAGAGGGAGAGAGGGGGAGAGAGAGAGACAGAGACAGAGACAGAGAGAGGAGAGACAAGATGAGATCTTCCCATACATGCGGAAAATAGCGCCTATGGCAAACACTGAAATTGTGTCTCTGTCCAAACATCTGACACTCATCTTTTAAATAACTTTATCATAGAATCAGGTCAAAAAATACAAGTTAAGATCGTTAATCTTTTTAATTAAGAAATTATGGCAGTACATGAAAATTACAACTGTACCTTCCTTGCTTTCACTGATGCAAAGTGACCTATGTGCTCAAATTGTGGAAAATACTGTATATATTTACGGAAATACAGTATTTTGTACATAAATTGATGGTTTATATTGTATTTAATAAAAATTATATTATAAAAATGGGAAGCTCTGCGCCTGCGCAGAGGTCACTCGCCATTGTCTTTTGAATGGAGTACAAACACATTAATGTAAGGTGTATAATTTTCGTCGCTCTAGAAATTATATTGGGCTTACACCTCTCAAATAGGAGCCAAAATTGTTGGATTTGCATTTCTGCATAATTTGAGCATTAAATCGATGTACAAGACAACTCCAGGAACCTCAGATAAGCTATCTAAATTATGTTTGTAATTCTGGCCAGTATTATCATCATAAATTTAGTTAGAGGGAGGTTTTTGAGTATTATACACAGTAATCTCCAGACTAATTGGTGAGTGTTATGATTATAAATTCTCCTTCTGTTATATAAATGTGTATATGTAATCATTTATTAATTTTAATATACAGTCCACAAATTTCTATTAAATTTACAGAATTCCTGGTAATGTACATTTCATTTGTAATTAATATAGGTCTAGAGCAACTTGTGGATATGACAGTTGTAGGTATCGAAGGGGGACATTTTTGTGACCTAGGTGTCCCAAATTCCTACTTGTCTATGTAACTTTCATAAATAATAATTATCTTAGTTACCATTTACTGGTATGTACCTTATGTTACATCCAAGTAAATGTAATTTTCCATACAAATTCTTTTTTTTCAGTTTCTTCTCTTTCTACAGTCAGCAGAGGAAGATGACAGAGTCTGCCTTGACCCACAGAGGTCAATGCTGAATATTCTCTCACAGCTGACGATGGAAACTGCGATGGTTAACATTATCTGAACAGTAATGTGAAGGTTGGGGAAGACTCTCTCATCTCCATAATGAACAATAAATTCGAGAAGCTCTCCAGATCTTGATATTTTCATGTTGGACCGACTTGATAGCAATATTCTGCAATACAAAATTTCTTCGTAAAGCTGTACATCAACAACAGAGTTGTACAATTCACCCAAATTTTCACACTTCTTTAGGTCGTTAGTGTTGGCGCCGTAATACAGTCCCTCGACATCGAGAAGGTAACCAAACTTGGCGTCAGTGTCGTGAAAACTAGCGAACCTTCAGTAATAATAATATAATATATTTCTACAAGTACATGTACAAGGTATACAGTCCTAGTTGACATCAATGACATACTACTATACAGAAAGCCGCTTGTTATGCTGAACATTTTGGGCAAATTAGGTAAATTTTGTCCCTGGATGCAACCCACACCAGTCGACTAACACCCAGGTACCCATTTTATACTGATGGGTGAACACAGACAACCGGTGTAAGGAAACACGCCCAATGTTTCAACCCTCGCCTGGAATCGAACCCGGACACTCACCTTATGAAGCAAGGGCTTTTACCACCAGGCCCCAGGGCACCATTTCTCTGTGAAGACAGTCGAGTGATCCCTTCATGACTTTCCATTTCCTCCTTGATTGTTAACTCAGCGTCTTTCAAGTTCCCATCAGCCATTCGTTTCGTCTCTGACGTCTTTTATCTTCAATATTCCATTCTTGACAGAGACCGAGTCCTTCTTCAAGTGACTCACTGACCAACACTTCTCTTACATCATCAAAATGATCTCGGAGGGTTTTGAAATCCAGGAGATCATAGTGGAAGTTCATGTTAGGATCCTGCAGCCTCTTTTGAATACGGTCAATGCAAATGAGTACCTTGTTCCAAAATCCTAGCAAAGTCAGAAAATCGTAACTCAACATGCGTTTATACAGCTGCCTTGAGTCACTGCTTGTTTCACCGATATCATTTTCATTGTCTATTATGTCCTGGAGAACTTGAAGTATCTCCTCAAGGTATTTGTTGATGGGCTTCACTGTTTCTGTTCTTGCACTCCACCTGGTTTCCTACTCTGATTTAATCACAGGCAAGGCGGTTTTTTTTTAGTTTTTTTCGCAGCGCTGAGTTGAACGAGAGAAGAACACGTGGAGAGCTTCCATGGTTCTTAAAAAGTGACCATCATTGTATCCTGCTTGGCTGCATGTACACCCACCAATTTGAATGAATGATTGTAGCAGCTCACAAACACTGCCAGGTTGTTTTTCTCACTTATTCTTTGACAAACACTACTTCTGTGCCCAGCCATCATAGCAGCGTTGTCATAGCACTGTGACTGAGAATCTTGTAGCTCCATTTCGTTCTTCTCTAGCTGTTTCAAGATGTCTTTAACCAAGCTCTCAGCATCATTCTGGCTTACCTGTATAAAACCAAGGAAGGACTCTCTAACACGGACTGTTTTCCTCTCAAAATAAACTTCCACGTATCCCACTACTTCTGACATCTGCTCACGGTGTGCCTGATCAGGAGTCGAGGAGAACACGAGACCATAATACTTGGCTTTACGAATACTTCTCAGTAACTCTGGCCAACAGTGGATGCCACCATGTGGATTAATTCGCTCTGGATACCTGGTGAAAGATAAGATGTGGATCTAGGATTAATTTCCACACGAGTGAGATGTTCTTTAATGACAGCGTCAAGGATGGTCAGTAGGTTCAGTGAGTGAGTCACGCACTGGTCGCCGTTGCCCAGCGGTGAGAGTAGCGACTCTCATTGCTGAGGTCCAGGTAACAAACCCTGGGCATTAACGTAACATATGAGTGAGTCACTTTCTCACCACCACCATTTCCCAATTTCCTCTTGAACCAAGTTTTGTTCATTGAACTGTTATTTGTTGGAAAGTAAAGTCCCCTCACTGTTCTGGAAATACTTCAAACTCAGCTTTATTTCTATTTTCAACGCATCAGGCAGAATTGCTTTTCTAGTATCCTTATCAAACTTCAGAAGTCTGAGGTCATGCTGTTCAATCACTTCTGGTATGACAGTTGGAGGCTCTTCGACACCATCCAGTTCGCTAGGTTCATTGTCGTCAGGTTCAATCTCTTCAGGTAAAATCTTGTCAATAAACTCAACATCACCACCGCCGCCATCGTCTTCTCCTGCCAAGTCCACGTTCTCTCTGGCAGCCTCACTTTAATCTCGTCATACTCGAATTTATCTGACTTGACTTCCTCCTCGGTGGCTTGTGACACATTTGTACTTGATCCACCTTCGGATTCTAACAAACTTGTACCAGGTGCAGGTGACTCCATGTAATGTGTTGAACAACTTGTTCCTGGCTTTTCAAAGAAGGGCATGAAGAACTTGCTCGACTTTTTGTCTTCTCTCGCCTCCAACTTTTGTTTCTTCCGTCCTTCAGTTCCACTTTCCTTCTTCGTGAAGAAACGTTTCCTGTTCTTCTTACACAATGACCTGAAATAAGGAAATAACACTTTTAATAAGAACATTAAATTTCACAGAATTTACACAAAATTCTAGAGGTATGTGGTCATGTAGGTCCCACCACTGAATCTTGATCTAATAATTTATAAATTGGTTTAACAATCTAACCATCCTGGTGCTTCTCACACTTGATATTACAACCCAGGAGTCCAAATGGCCTGTTATCCTGGGCGTAAAGGGAGCAAAATAAACACAGCAGAAAACTTTTGACTTATATTATCCTTCACCAATTTAGAACAGAAGTATGTACACTATATACACTATGTACAGCAATAGGTATTAGTGCACTCCACGGTAAGCAAGGCAGAATAGAAGCCACTAGAGAGCAGACCGTGCTTCAACCAGCTCTAGAATGGGAATTCAAGGGCAGACAGGAGAGTGGTACCCACATAACCTCTGCGATTACCAAAACCATCTTCTCATTGCATGGAACCTGGGTACTGGTTGAACGACGGGACCCCATCATCAACCCTCAGTCACCTGGTTTGCTGGTTGGGGGAGATAGCCTGTAAATGAGGGTGTGTACATGCGCCGAATAAAGGTTACGTACTCTTTGCATGCCACACCCCCACCCCGAGAAGGCTCAGGATTAGGCTCCCACCTCCCAGTGGTAACCGTGCCACCATGACACAAAATAATGGGACCGCCTTTCCTCTCAACCATCCAACTCTTAGATAGCACTCAGCTTTTCAAGTGATAAAAAGCCAAACCCTAAACTCAGAGCGAGACAGCAGACAGTTGGGCTAGCTTAGGTCCAAGACATGGGCAGACGGTAGCCCGCATCCCCTCACTAAAAAAAAGCCCCACACCAGGGGATAAAAAAAAGAGCTTGGAAGGAGTTACCACAAGTAACCTAACACATCCTAACCTAATATATAATTATTATAAATAATATTGTTAGACTCTAGATAAAGAGTCTGCCAACATATTTTCTTTGTCGGCAATATGTAAAATTCTGAGAGTAGGGTTGCAGTCGTAGACTCCATCTCATGAGCCTCGTATTGTGGTTCTTCATGGCTTGGAGATATACTAGAGGATTGTGATCACTGAAGACAGTGACCACCTGCAAAGTCTGTCCCACGTATACATCAAAGTGCTCCAAAGCCAGTACCAGCATGAGGGCTTCTTTTTCAATAGCAGAGTAAGCCCTCTGATGCGGCTGGAATTTTGCAGAGAAGAAGGCTACAAGCTACAACTCCTTGGCCCCGTTTTGCAACAGTACTGCCCCAACCCCAGACTCACAAGCATCAACCTGTAATGAGAAAGGTTTGGAGAAGTCTGGAGACAAAAGAATGGGTGCAGTACACGATAATCTTTTTGCTTTGTCAAAAGCATCCTGAGCAACTGAAGTCCAAATAAAGGGAACTTTGTGACTGGTAAGAGAGGAAAAAGGGGCTACAATATCTGAGAAATTCTTACAGAATCTTCTGTAAAATCCTATCATGCCTAGGAAACGTTGAAGAGATTTCCTGTCATGTGGAACTAGATAATCTTTAATGGCAAGAACTGTAGCAAATTTAGGAGCAACTTTACCACTACCTACTTCATGGCCTAGAAAAGTAACAGTGGCCTGGCCAAAGGAAGACTTAGATAAATTAACAGTTAAATGGGAACTCTGAAAGGTCTCAAAGAGAGCCTTAAGCCTAAATAGGTGTTGATCCCAAGTATCAGACACCACAACAATATCATCCAGGTACGCTGCCGTGCCTTCAAGTCCTTTAATAGCCTGATGGATAAGTTTCTGGAATGAAGAGGGGGAGTTTTTCATTCTGAAGGGGGTAACTGTATATTGATAATGACCTCCTGGAATTACGAAGGCAGAGATTTCCTTCGCCTTATCCGTCAAAGGTACCTGATAGTAACCTTTAAGGAGATCTAACTTGGGCACAAAAGTAGCCTTACCCACAAAGTCGATTACGTCATCCAGACGAGGAAGAGGGTAAGCATCTGTGATTGTGACCTCATTCACCTTACAGTAGTCTGTACACATACGAAACCCTCCATCAGCTTTTTTAACAAGGATGCACGGTGAAGCCCATGGACTAGACTCCTCCTCCACTAAACAATGCTTTAACAGAAATTCTACTTCCTGCTGAAGTAGTCTCTGCTTTTCAGGATTAGCTCTGTAGGGGGCGAGTTTAATAGGTTTAGAGTTTCCCACATCTACATCATGATAACCTAACGTAAATTTTTTCGGCACATCCGAAAAAAATATCAGGGTATGACTAGAAGCGCAGTTAAACTTGTTGCTTGAGTTTCAGATAGTCCCTCCATTAAAGGGCTAGGGTCCTTGAGGAGGACAGAGTTTGGAAGTTTGACATTAATTTCAGAAATAGAGTGCAAAGAGTCAGAGTCGTCCTCAGAGGTAGAGGACAGAGTCATTACTAGGACTTTATCTGGTGTATGAAAAGATTTTAATTGAGTAATGTGGTAAGTTTTAGTTTTTGAGGTCTTATCAAGGGAAGCTACCACATAATTTACATCAGATAATTTACTTACAATTTGCATAGGTCCCGTAAATCTAACTTTCAAGGTGTGGCCAGGTATAGGTTCCTGCACCAACACCTTGTCTCCTGGATGGAAGGAGCGGAATTGTGCATTTCTGTCATACCTCTGTTTCTTCTTATTTTGAGCTGCCTTTAGGTTAGCCTTGGCTAACTGATGTGCCACCTGCAACCTTGAAGACGGGTTGTAGAGTGTTGAGCTAACGTCTTCTCCCTGTCTGCTCTTGTCATTCCCATTCTAGAGCTGGTTGAAGCTTTGGTCTGCTGTCGCACAAAATCAACCAGGGATTGACCAAGCTGTCGTCTGCCTAGCTTGAAAAGCTTCCGATACTTAGCTGGGATATAAGTATATGCTCCCAACACTGTGGTCTTCACTACTTTATAATCAGAAAAATCAGTGTCATTTAACACTGACATAAATTCCTGTGCCTTACTAAACAATGCTGTGTGAACCAATGATGCCCAATGCTGTTCCGGCCACCTCAAGGCTTGAGCCTGATTTTCGAAGCTTTCGAAAAAAATTTCTGGTTCGGCCTCATTGAAGCGGGGAACAAGCTGTACTGCTTTCTGTAAACTAAAATCATTTACAAGATGCAAAAACTGCCATCTTTCTTTTTCCCTATCAAATTCTTCTTTTGCAAATGCTCTCTGTTCCCTAGTCTGCTCAAGATTGATTTTTGCCAGCTCAAGTGCCAACGACGCTGAGTCACCTTGAGACAACCCTGCTGCACTAGATTGACGATTTTGCTCCATTGATACATCATCTTCCTCCTGCGAGAACATAGGAGTTTTGTTCCTAGCTCCCGTAGAGGGAGGAGTCTGACGTGCCATGTCTTCTTCTCGAAGTTTGTCAGTAATCACTGAACGCAGTTGTGCAGCTGTGAGAGTGCGTTCGTAATCAATGCCAATGAAATGAGCAATTTGCCAACAACACTGTAGGGACAATTTAGGTAGGTTAAACAAAGTATATGCCGACACCAGACATCTGACTCGCCTAGGTGGCATACCACAATGTATAAGTTATTTGTATTGCACAGTATGATTGCAGAATACCCCAACATAACACATTATTTGCAGAACATGCTTAGCTATGCACAGTACGGTTGCAGAATACGCATACAAGGTGGATACGCAATAGCAAAGCTGACTGCAAAATCTTCACACTGAACAAGCTAGTAGCGAGCTGTTGAACGATCACACAATAGCAAGGCTGACCATAGCAAAACAACTGACATGCAAAGTTTATAAAGTGCTTGCAAAGCTAAATGCAATGCCAGACAGCAAGCTACACACTGTTCCACAAGATTGACCGTAGTGAAGCGAGCATACTGAACAAGCCATTAGCGAGCTGTTGAACGATCATACAATAGCAAGGCTGACCATAGCAAAGCAACTGATATGCAAAGTTTGTAAAGTGCTTGCAAAGCTAATGCAATGCCAGACAGCAAGCTACACAATGTTCTTACTTCCAGCTTCACCCTAGGCTCAACCCTTTCTCTAAGTCCAGCTCCAGATCCCAGACAGGCCCCCATATTACAACCCAGGAGTCCAAATGGCCTGTTATCCTGGGCGTAAAGGGAGCAAAATAAACACAGCAGAAAACTTTTGACTCTTATTATCCTTCACCAATTTAGAACAGAAGTATGTACACTATATACACTATGTACAGCAATAGGTATTAGTGCACTCCACGGTAAGCAAAGCAGAATAGAAGCCACTAGAGGGCAGACCGTGCTTCAAACAGCTCTAGAATGGGAATGACAAGGGCAGACAGGAGAGTGGTACCCATATAACCTCTGTGATTGCCACAACCATCTTCTCATTGGCTGGAACTTGGGTACTGGTTGAATGACAGGGTCCCATCGTCAACCCTCAGTCACCTGGTTCGCTGATTGGGGGAGATAGCCTGTAAATGAGGGTGTGTACATGCGCCGAATAAAGGTTACGTACTCTTTGCATGCCACACTTGATAATCAAAGACAGTTCATATACACGAAGGAAATTGTTTTTTCACCATCCGAGGATTGTTTGTCTGACTTTAATAGAAACTGCTCAGTGGTGCCCCCCTTTAAGTGGCGCCCAGGGCACGTGCCATACCTGCCATACCTTAGGTACACCACTGCAGGTGTGCCCAGGGCACGTGCCATACCTGCCATACCTTAGGTACACCACTGCAGGTGTGCCCAGGACACGTGCCATACCTGCCATACCTTAGGTACACCATTGCGGGTGTGCCCAGGGCATATGCCATACTTGCCATACCTTAGGTACACCATTGTGGGGTGTGCCCAGGGTACGTGCCATACCTTAGGTACACCATTGTGGGGTGTGCCCAGGGTACGTGCCATAGCTGCCATACCTTATGTACACCACTGCAGGTGTGCCCAGGGCACGTGCCATACTGCCATACCTTAGGTACACTACTGTGGGTGTGCCCAAGTCATATGCCATACCTGCCATACCTTAGGTACACCATAACTTCCAAGAGCTCCAGCTCTTATAACTCCGTGTGGTATTAACCATCCTGAGGCTTGTAAGGAACTGAAGTTTGCGGGTGACCCCTAGATGCCAGGGTAGCCTACCCTGGGGCCCTCATCCTCACCCCTGACTGACAGACATCCAGCACAACTGGCACGGGGTGGTTACAGTTGCACAGACAATAAGCTACCATGCTTCAAGCTGGACTGTGATTATCTGTGAGTCATGTCTCAGCAGAGGTGACGAACTTCCCATCAAGTTGGATGCTCAGTGAATACACCTTCAGTTATAATAATAATAATAATAACAACATAGGTGTACGGCACCAAGGAAGGGGGTGTAAGGAGTGGCACTCTCAGTGCCACCTCTTCACTGTATCACAAAAAAGACAATTTTACTAATTTTCTTTAAAAGGGAAATGACGTGTTACATCCATCCTTGCTTCCCTCCCTCGCTCCCTTCCTCCTTCCCTTCCTCCCTTCTTCCTTCCCTCACTCCTTCCATTCCTCCCTCCTTCTTTCCTTTCCTCCTTCCATTCCTCCCTCCTTCTTTCCTTTCCTCGCTCAATTGCTCCCTCCTTCCTTCCCTCTCCCTCTCCCTCTCCCTCTCCCTCTCTCTCTCTCTCTCTCTCTCTCTCTCTCTCTCTCTCTCTCTCTCTCTCTCTCTCTCTCTCTCTCTCTTCTCCTCTCCATTGTTTTCCTCTTCCTTAGTTCCACATACATCCACACTTTATCTCAATTCCTGTACCTTCCCCGTCACGTCTCATCTTCCTCTCCCATCCTCACCATACCGTCCCTCCTCTCCTTTCTTTCATTTTACACCTTCCCTTCGTTCCTCCTTCTTTCTTTCCTTCTGTCTTCCCTTCTCCACAACACTGTTGTATGTGTCACCACAACACTGTTGTATGTGTCACTTCAACACTGTTGTATGTGTCACCACAACACTGTTATATGTGTCATCACAACACTGCTGTATATGTCACAACAAAACTGTTGTATGTGTCACCACAAGACTGCTGTATGTATTACAACAACACTGTTGTATGTGTCACCACAACACTGTTGTATGTGTCACCACAACACTGTTGTATGTGTCACCACAACACTGTTGTATGTGTCACCACAACACTGTTGTATGTGTCACCACAACACTGTTGTATGTGTCACCACAACACTGTTGTATGTGTCACCACAACACTGTTGTATGTGTCACCACAACACTGTTGTATGTGTCACCACAACACTGCTGTGTCACCACAACACTGCTTGTATGTGTCGCCACATCACTACTGTATGTGCCACCACAACACTTTTGTGTCACCACAACACTTCTGTATGTGTCACCACAACACTGCTGTATGTGTCACCACAACACTGCTGTATGTGCCACCACAACACTTCTGTATGTGTCACCACAACACTGCTTGTATGTGTCACCACATCACTATTGTATGTGTCACCACAACACTGTTGTGTCACCACAACACTTCTGTAGGTGTCACCACAACACTGTTGTGTCACCACAACACTTCTGTATGTGTCACCACAACACTGTTGTATGTGTCACCACAACACTTCTGTATGTGTCACCACAACACTGCTTGTGTCACCACAACACTGCTTGTGTCACCACATCACTACTGTATGTCTCACCACAACACTGTTGTGTCACCGCAACACTTCTGTATGTGTCACCACAACACTGCTGTATGTGTCACCACAACACTTCTGTATGTGACACCACAACACTGTTGCATGTGTCACTACAGCCATGATGTATAGGTCAACACAATACAGTCGTCCTTGTCAGCACAGCACTGCTGCACAACGCTGCTGCACAACACTGCTGCACAACACTGCTGCACAACACTGCTGCACAACACTGCTGCACAACACTGCTGCACAACACTGTAGCACAACACTGCTGCACAGCACTGCTGCACAAAACTGCTGCACAACACTGCTGCACAAAACTGCTGCACAACACTGCTGCACAAAACTGCTGCACAACACTGCTGCACAAAACTGCTGCACAACACTGCTGCACAACACTGCTGCACAATACTGCTGCACAACACTGCTGCACAGCACTGCTGCACAAAACTGCTGCACAGCACTGCTGCACAAAACTGCTGCACAACACTGCTGCACAACACTGCTGCACAAAACTGCTGCACAACACTGCTGCACAACACTGTGCACAACACTGCTGCACAGCACTGCTGCACAAAACTGCTGCACAACACTGCTGCGCAACACCTCTGCACAGCACTGATGCACAGCACTGCTGCACAAAACTGCTGCACAACACTGCTGCACAACACCTCTGCACAGCACTGCTGCACAACACTGCTGCACAACACTGCTGCACAACACCTCTGCACAGCACTGCTGCACAGCACTGCTGCACAAAACTGCTGCACAACACTGCTGCACAACACCTCTGCACAGCACTGCTGCGCACCACTGCTGCACAACACTGCTGCACAACACTGTAGCACAACACTGTAGCACAACACTACTGCACAACACTGTAGCACAACACTGCTGCACACTGCTGCACAACACTGCTGCACAACACTGTAGCACAACACTGCTGCACAACACTGCTGCACACTGCTGCACAACACTGCTGCACAACACTGTAGCACAACACTGCTGCACAACACTGCTGCACAACACTGTAGCACAACACTGTAGCACAACACTGCTGCACAACACTGCTGCACAACACTGTAGCACAACACTGCTGCACACTGCTGCACAACACTGCTGCACAACACTACTGCACAACACTGTAGCACAACACTGCTGCACACTGCTGCACAACACTGCTGCACAACACTGTAGCACAACACTGCTGCACACTGCTGCACAACACTGCTGCACAACACTGTAGCACAACACTGCTGCACAACACTGCTGCACAACACTGTAGCACAACACTGCTGCACAACACTGCTGCACAACACTGTAGCACAACACTGCTGCACACTGCTGCACAACACTGCTGCACAACACTGTAGCACAACACTGCTGCACAACACTGTAGCACAACACTGTAGCACAACACTGCTGCACACTGCTGCACAACACTGCTGCACAACACTGTAGCACAACACTGCTGCACACTGCTGCACAACACTGCTGCACAACACTGTAGCACAACACTGCTGCACAACACTGCTGCACAACACTACTGCACAACACTGTAGCACAACACTGCTGCACAACACTGTAGCACAACACTACTGCACAACACTGTAGCACAACACTGCTGCACACTGCTGCACAACACTGCTGCACAACACTGTAGCACAACACTGCTGCACACTGCTGCACAACACTGCTGCACAACACTGCTGCACACTGTTGCACAACACTGCTGCACAACACTGCTGCACACTGTTGCACAACACTGCTGCACAACACTGTAGCACAACACTGCTGCACACTGCTGCACAACACTGCTGCACAACACTGCTGCACACTGTTGCACAACACTGCTGCACAACACTGCTGCACAACACTGCTGCACAACACTGCTGCACAACACTGTAGCACAACACTGCTGCACAACACTGTAGCACAACGCTGCTGCACACTGCTGCACAACACTGCTGCACAACACTGCTGCACAACACTGTAGCACAACATTGCTGCACACTGCTGCAAAACACTGCTGCACAACTCTGCTGCACAACACTGTAGCACAGCACTGCTGCACAGCACTGCTGCACAACATTGCTGCACACCACTGCTGCACACCACTGCTGCACAACATTGCTGCACAAAACTGTTGCACAACACTGCTGCACACCACTGGTGCACACTGCTGCACAACATTGCTGCATAACACTGCTGCACAACACTGCTGCACAACTCTGCTGCACAACACTGTAGCACAGCACTGCTGCACACCACTGCTGCACAACATTGCTGCACACCACTGCTGCACACCACTGCTGCACAACATTGCTGCACAACACTGCTGCACAACTCTGCTGCACACCACTGCTGCACAACACTGCTGCACAACTCTGCTGCACAACACTGTAGCACAGCACTGCTGCACACCACTGCTGCACAACATTGCTGCACAACACTGCTGCACACCACTGCTGCACAACACTGCTGCACAACACTGCTGCACAACTCTGCTGCACAACACTGTAGCACACCACTGCTGCACAACATTGCTGCACAACAGTGCTGCACAACTCTGCTGCACAACACTGTAGCACAGCACTGCTGCACAACTCTGCTTCACAACACTGCTGCAAAACACTGCTGCACAACACTGTAGCATAGCACTGCTGCACAGCACTGCAGCACAGCACTGCTGCACACCACTGCTGCACAACTCTGCTGCACAACACTGTAGCACAGCACTGCAGCACAGCACTGCTGCACAAAACTGTTGTACAACTCTGCTGCACAACACTATAGCACAGCACTGCTGCACAACTCTGCTGCACAACACTGCTGCACAACACTGTAGCACAGCACTGGTGCACAACACTGCAGCACAACTCTGCTGCACAACACTGTAGCACAGCACTGCTGCACACCACTGCTGCACACCAATGCTACACAACATTGCTGCACAACACTGTTGCACAACTCTGCTGCACAACACTGTTGCACAACTCTGCTGCACAACTCTGCTGCACAACACTGCTGCACAACACTGTAGCACAGCACTACTGCACAACACTGCAGCACAACTCTGCTGCACAACATTGTAGCACAGCACTGCTGCACAACACTGCTTCACAACACTGCAGTACAGCTCTGCTGCACAGCACTGCATTACAACACTGCAGTACAGCACTGCTGCACAGCACTGCATCACAAAACTGCAGCACAGCACTGCTGCACAGCACTGCATCACAACACTGCTGCACAGCACTGCTGCACAGCACTGCATCACAACACTGCTGCACAGCACTGCTGCACAGCACTGCATCACAACACTGCAGCACAGCTCTGCTGCACAGCACTGCATCACAACACTGCAGCACAGCTCTGCTGCACAGCACTGCTGCACAACACTGCAGCACAGCTCTGCTGCACAGCACTACATCACAACACTGCAGCACAGCTCTGCTGCACAGCACTGCATCACAACACTGCTGCACAGCACTGCTGCACAGCACTGCATCACAACACTGCAGCACAGCACTGCTGCACAGCACTACATCACAACACTGCAGCACAGCACTGCTGCACAGCACTCATCACAACACTGCAGCACAGCACTGCTGCACAGCACTGCATCACAACCATGCTGCACAGTACTGCTGCACAGCACTGCATCACAACACTGCAGCACAGCACTGCTGCATAGCACTGCATCACAACACTGCAGCACAGCACTGCTGCACAGCACTGCATCACAACACTGCTGCACAGTACTGCTGCACAGCACTGCATCACAACACTGCAGCACAGCACTGCTGCACAGCACTGCATCACAACACTGCAGCAAAGCACTGCTGCACAGCACTGCATCACAACACTGCAGCACAGCACTGCTGCACAGCACTGCATCACAACACTGCTGCACAGTACTGCTGCACAGCACTGCATCACAACACTGCAGCACAGCACTGCTGCACAGCACTGCATCACAACACTGCAGCACAGCACTGCATCACAACACTGCTGCACAGCACTGCAGCACAACACTGCTGCACAGCACTGCAGCACAGCACTGCAGCACAGCACTGCAGCACAACACTGCTGCACAGCACTGCAGCACAGCACTGCAGCACAGCACTGCAGCACAGCACTGCAGCACAGCACTGCAGCACAGCACTGCTGCACAGCACTGCATCACAACACTGCTGCACAGCACTGCATCACAACACTGCTGCACAGCACTGCATCACAACACTGCTGCACAGCACTGCATCACAACACTGCTGCACAGCACTGCATCACAACACTGCTGCACAGCACTGCATCACAACACTGCTGCACAGCACTGCAGCACAGCACTGCAGCACAGCACTGCATCACAACACTGCAGCACAGCACTGCAGCACACTGCTGCACAGCACTGCTGCACAGCACTGCATCACAGCACTGCATCACAACACTGCTGCACAGCACTGCTGCACAGCACTGCATCACAGCACTGCAGCACAGCACTGCTGCACAGCACTGCTGCACAGCACTGCATCACAGCACTGCATCACAACACTGCTGCACAGCACTGCTGCACAGCACTGCATCACAACACTGCTGCACAGCACTGCTGCACAGCACTGCATCACAACACTGCTGCACAGCACTGCTGCACAGCACTGCATCACAACACTGCTGTACAGCACTGCTGCACAGCACTGCATCACAGCACTGCAGCACAGCACTGCTGCACAGCACTGCTGCAGGTTGCTCTCGTCTCAGATGAACCAAGACAATTGTCTTCACTCTGCCTAATTTTCCTGCACTTAATGTGTTTGTGTTACTTAACTGAAACAACCCGGTCTTTATCCTGCTTCCTGGTCTCTGTCTTTATCCTGCTTCCTGGTCTCTGTCTTTATCCTGCTTCCTGGTCTCTGTCTTTATCCTGCTTCCTGGTCTCTGTCTTTATCCTGCTTCCTGGTCTCTGTCTTTATCCTGCTTCCTGGTCTCTGTCTTTATCCTGCTTCCTGGTCTCTGTCTTTATCCTGCTTCCTGGTCTCTGTCTTTATCCTGCTTCCTGGTCTCTGTCTTTATCCTGCTTCCTGGTCTCTGTCTTTATCCTGCTTCCTGGTCTCTGTCTTTATCCTGCTTCCTGGTCTCTGTCTTTATCCTGCTTCCTGGTCTCTGTCTTTATCCTGCTTCCTGGTCTCTGTCTTTATCCTGCTTCCTGGTCTCTGTCTTTATCCTGCTTCCTGGTCTCTGTCTTTATCCTGCTTCCTGGTCTCTGTCTTTATCCTGCTTCCTGGTCTCTGTCTTTATCCTGCTTCCTGGTCTCTGTCTTTATCCTGCTTCCTGGTCTCTGTCTTTATCCTGCTTCCTGGTCTCTGTCTTTATCCTGCTTCCTGGTCTCTGTCTTTATCCTGCTTCCTGGTCTCTGTCTTTATCCTGCTTCCTGGTCTCTGTCTTTATCCTGCTTCCTGGTCTCTGTCTTTATCCTGCTTCCTGGTCTCTGTCTTTATCCTGCTTCCTGGTCTCTGTCTTTATCCTGCTTCCTGGTCTCTGTCTTTATCCTGCTTCCTGGTCGCTGTCTTTATCCTGCTTCCTGTTATCTGTCTTTATCCTGCTTCCTGGTCTATGTCTTTATCCTGCTTCCTGTTATCTGTCTTTATCCTGCGTCCTGGTCTGTCTTTATCCTGCTTTCTGGTATCTGTCTTTATCCTGCTTCCTGGTCTCTGTCTTTATCCTGCTTCCTGGTCTCTGTCTTTATCCTGCTTCCTGGTCTCTGTCTTTATCCTGCTTCCTGGTCTCTGTCTTTATCCTGCTTCCTGGTCTCTGTCTTTATCCTGCTTCCTGGTCTCTGTCTTTATCCTGCTTCCTGGTCTCTGTCTTTATCCTGCTTCCTGGTCTCTGTCTTTATCCTGCTTCCTGGTCTCTGTCTTTATCCTGCTTCCTGGTCTCTGTCTTTATCCTGCTTCCTGGTCTCTGTCTTTATCCTGCTTCCTGGTCTCTGTCTTTATCCTGCTTCCTGGTCTCTGTCTTTATCCTGCTTCCTGGTCTCTGTCTTTATCCTGCTTCCTGGTCTCTGTCTTTATCCTGCTTCCTGGTCTCTGTCTTTATCCTGCTTCCTGGTCTCTGTCTTTATCCTGCTTCCTGGTCTCTGTCTTTATCCTGCTTCCTGGTCTCTGTCTTTATCCTGCTTCCTGGTCTCTGTCTTTATCCTGCTTCCTGGTCTCTGTCTTTATCCTGCTTCCTGGTCTCTGTCTTTATCCTGCTTCCTGGTCTCTGTCTTTATCCTGCTTCCTGGTCTCTGTCTTTATCCTGCTTCCTGGTCTCTGTCTTTATCCTGCTTCCTGGTCTCTGTCTTTATCCTGCTTCCTGGTCTCTGTCTTTATCCTGCTTCCTGGTCTATGTCTTTATCCTGCTTCCTGGTCTCAGTCTTTATCCTGCTTCCTGGTCTCTGTCTTTATCCTGCTTCCTGGTCTCTCTCTTTATCCTGCTTCCTGGTCTCTGTATTTATCCAGCTTCCTAGTCTATGTCTTTATCCTGCTTCCTGGTCTCTGTCTTTATCCTGCTTCCTGGTCTATGCCTTTATCCTGCTTCCTGTTATCTGTCTTTATCCTGCTTCCTAGTCTATGTCTTTATCCTGCTTCCTGGTCTATATCTTTATCCTGCTTCCTGGTCTCTGTCTTTATCCTGCTTCCTGGTCTCTGTCTTTATCCTGCTTCCTGGTCTATGTCTTTATCCTGCTTCCTGGCCTCTGTCTTTATCCTGCTTCCTGGTCTATGTCTTTATCCTGCTTCCTGGTCTCTGTCTTTATCCTGCTTCCTGGTCTCTGTCTTTATCCTGCTTCCTGGTCTCTGTCTTTATCCAGCTTCCTGGTCTATGTCTTTATCCTGCTTCCTGGTTTCTCTCTTTATTCTGCTTCCTGGTCTATGTCTTTATCCTGCTTCCTGGTCTCTCTCTTTATCCTGCTTCCTGGTCTATGTCTTTATCCTGCATCTTGGTCTCTCTCTTTATCCTGCTTCCTGGTCTCTCTCTTTATCCTGCTTCCTGGTCTATGTCTTTATCCTGCTTCCTGGTCTCTGTCTTTATCCTGCTTCCTGGTCTCTATCTTTATCCTTCTTCCTGGTCTATGCCTTTATCCTGCTTAGTGGTATCTGTCTTTATCCTGCTTCCTGGTCTATGTCTTTATCCTGCTTCCTGGTCTCTGTCTTTATTCTGCTTCCTGGTCTCTGTCTTTATCCTGCTTCCTGGTCTCTCTCTTTATCCTGCTTCCTGGTCTCTGTCTTTATCCTGCTTCCTGGTCTATGTCTTTATCCTGCTTCCTGGTCTCTGTCTTTATCCTGCTTCCTGGTCTCTGTTTTTATCCTGCTTCCTGGTCTCTGTCTTTATCCTGCTTCCTGGTCTATGTCTTTATCCTGCTTCTTGGTCTCTGTCTTTATCCTGCTTCCTGGTCTCTGTCTTTATCCTGCTTCCTGGTCTCTGTCTTTATCCTGCTTCCTGGTCTATGTCTTTATCCTGCTTCCTGGTCTATGTCTTTATCCTGCTTCCTGGTCTATGTCTTTATCCTGCTTCCTGGTCTCTGTGTTTATCCTGCTTCTTGGCCTCTGTCTTTATCCTGCTTCCTGGTCTCTGTCTTTATCCTGCTTCCTGGTCTCTGTCTTTATCCTGCTTCCTGGTCTATGTCTTTATCCTGCTTCCTGGTCTATGTCTTTATCCTGCTTCCTGGTCTATATCTTTATCCTGCTTCCTGGTCTATGTCTTTATCCTGCTTCCTGGTCGCTGTCTTTATCCTGCTTCCTGTTATCTGTCTTTATCCTGCTTCCTGGTCTATGTCTTTATCCTGCTTCCTGGTATCTGTCTTTATCCTGCTTCCTGGTCTCTGTCTTTATCCTGCTTCCTGGTCTCTGTCTTTATCCTGCTTCCTGGTCTATGTCTTTATCCTGCTTCCTGGTCTCTGTCTTTATCCTGCTTCCTGGTCTATGTCTTTATCCTGCTTCCTGGTCTATGTCTTTATCCTGCTTCCTGGTCTCTGTCTTTATCCTGCTTCCTGGTCTCTGTCTTTATCCAGCTTCCTGGTATATGTCTTTATCCTGCTTCCTGGTTTCTCTCTTTATTCTGCTTCCTGGTCTATGTCTTTATCCTGCTTCCTGGTCTCTCTCTTTATCCTGCTTCCTGGTCTATGTCTTTATCCTGCTTCCTGGTCTCTCTCTTTATCCTGCTTCCTGGTCTATGTCTTTATCCTGCTTCCTGGTCTATGTCTTTATCCTGCTTCCTGGTCTCTGTCTTTATCCTGCTTCCTGGTCTATGCCTTTACCCTGCTTCCCGGTATCTGTCTTTATCCTGCTTCCTGGTCTATGTCTTTATCCTGCTTCCTGGTCTCTGTCTTTATCCTGCTTCCTGGTCTATGTCTTTATCCTGCTTCCTGGTATCTGTCTTTATCCTGCTTCCTGGTCTATGTCTTTATCCAGCTTCCTGGTCTATGTCTTTATCCTGCTTCCTGCTCTCTGTCTTTATCCTGCTTCCTGGTCTATGTCTTTATCCAGCGTCCTGGTCTATGTCTTTATCCTTCTTCCTGGTCTCTGTCTTTATACTGCTTCCTTGTCTATGTCTTTATCCAGCTTCCTGGTCTATGTCTTTATCCTGATTCCTTGTCTCTCTCTTTATCCTGCTTCCTGGTCTCTGTCTTTATCCTGCTTCCTGGTCTCTGTCTTTATCCTGCTTCCTGGTCTCTGTCTTTATCCTGCTTCCTGGTCTCTGTCTTTATCCTGCTTCCTGTTCTATGTCTTTAACCTGCTTCCTGGTCTATGTCTTTATCCTGCTTCCTGGTCTATGTCTTTATCCTGCTTCCTGGTCTATGTCTTTATCCTGCTTCCTGGTGTCTGTCTTTATCCTTTTTCCTGGTCTATGTCTTTATCCTGCTTCCTGGTCTCTGTCTTTATCCTGCTTCCTGGTCTCTGTCTTTATCCTGCTTCCTGGTCTCTGTCATTATCCTGCTTTCTGGTCTCTCTCTTTATCCTGCTTCCTGTTCTCTGTCTTTATCCAGCTTCCTGGTCTTTGTCTTTATCCTGCTTCCTGGTCTCTGTCTTTATCCAGCTTCCTGGTCTATGTCTTTATCCTGCTTCCTGGTCTCTGCCTTTATCCTGCTTCCTGGTTTATGTATTTATCCTGCTTCCTGGTCTCTGTCTTTATCCTGCTTCCAGGTCTATGTCTTTATCCTGTTTCCTGGTCTCTGTCTTTATCCTGCTTCCTGGTCTCTCTCTTTATCCTGCTTCCTGGTCTCTGTATTTATCCAGCTTCCTAGTCTATGTCTTTATCCTGCTTCCTGGTCTCTGTCTTTATCCTGCTTCCTGGTCTCTGTCTTTATCCTGCTTCCTGGTCTCTGTCTTTATCATGCTTCCTGGTCTCTGTCTTTATCCTGCTTCCTGGTCTCTCTCTTTATCCTTCTTCCTGGTTTATGTCTTTATCCAGCTTCCTGGTCTATGTCTTTATGATGCTTCCTGGTCTCTGTCTTTATCCTGCTTCCTGGTCTCTGTCTTTATCCAGCTTCCTGGTCTATGTCTTTATCCAGCTTCCTGGTCTACGTCTTTATCCTGCTTCCTGGTCTATGTCTTTATCCTGCTTCCTGGTCTCTGTCTTTATCCTGCTTCCTGATCTATGTCATTATCCTGCTTCCTGGTCTCTCTCTTTATCCTGCTTCCTGATCTATTTCTTTATCCTGCTTCCTGGTCTCTGTCTTTATCCTGCTTCCTGGTCTATGTCTTTATCCTGCTTCCTGGTCTCTGTCTTTATCCTGCTTCCTGGTCTCTGTCTTTATCCAGCTTCCTGGTCTATGCCTTTATCCTGCTTCCTGGTCTCTGTCTTTATCCTGCTTCCTGGTCTCTGTCTTTATCCAGCTTCCTGGTCTCTGTCTTTATCCAGCTTCCTGGTCTCAACTTGTCTTTATCCTGTCTCACCTCCTGGCACTAAGGCTCATCCTGTCACTTCAACTTCATATTGTTTCAGACAACGGAACAATGCTCTTCTCCAGACTGAGGGACTGACCACCTCAAAACTTTAAGGGTGATGGACTGATTACATCGTCTTCAAGTATCTTCTGCTTCTATCAACTTTTCTGTACTCGACTGAAGAAGCCTACTGTGTAGGCGAAATCCTGTATTACCTAACAACACTTTATGCTGCTTCCTGGTCTCTCTCTTAATCCTGCTTCCTGGTCTCTGTCTTTATCCTGCTTCCTGGTCTCTCTCTTTATCCTGCTTCCTGGGCTTTGTCTTTATCCAGCTTCCTGGTCTATGTCTTTATCCTGCTTCCTGGTCTCTGTCTTTATCCTGCTTCCTGGTCTCTGTCTTTATCCTGCTTCCTGGTCTCTGTCTTTATCCAGCTTCCTGGTCTATGTCTTTATCCTGCTTCCTGGTCTCTGTCTTTATCCTGCTTCCTGGTCTCTGTCTTTATCCTGCTTCCTGGTCTCTGTCTTTATCCAGCTTCCTGGTCTATGTCTTTATCCTGCTTCCTGGTCTCTGTCTTTATCCAGCTTCCTGGTCTCTGTCTTTATCCTGCTTCCTGGTCTCTGTCTTTATCCTGCTTCCTGGTCTCTGTCTTTATCCTGCTTCCTGGTCTCTGTCTTTATCCTGCTTCCTGGTCTCTGTCTTTATCCTGCTTCCTGGTCTCTGTCTTTATCCTGCTTCCTGGTCTCTGTCTTTATCCTGCTTCCTGGTCTCTGTCTTTATCCAGCTTCCTGGTCTATGTCTTTATCCTGCTTCCTGGTCTCTGTCTTTATCCTGCTTCCTGGTCTCTGTCTTTATCCTGCTTCCTGGTCTCTGTCTTTATCCTGCTTCCTGGTCTATGTCTTTATCCTGCTTCCTGGTCTCTGTCTTTATCCTGCTTCCTGGTCTCTGTCTTTATCCTGCTTCCTGGTCTCTGTCTTTATCCTGCTTCCTGGTCTATGTCTTTATCCTGCTTCCTGGTCTCTGTCTTTATCCTGCTTCCTGGTCTATGTCTTTATCTGTCTTTATCCAGCTTCCTGGTATATGTCTTTATCCTGCTTCCTGGTCTCTGTCTTTATCCTGCTTCCTGGTCTCTCTCTTTATCCTGCTTCCTGGTCTATGTCTTTATCCTGCATCTTGGTCTCTCTCTTTATCTTGCTTCCTGGTCTATGTCTTTATCCTGCTTCCTGGTCTATGTCTTTATCCTGCTTCCTGGTCTATGCCTTTACCCTGCTTCCCGGTATCTGTCTTTATCCTGCTTCCTGGTCTATGTCTTTATCCTGCTTCCTGGTCTCTGTCTTTATCCTGCTTCCTGGTCTATGTCTTTATCCTTCTTCCTGGTATCTGTCTTTATCCTGCTTCCTGGTCTATGTCTTTATCCTGCTTCCTGGTCTCTGTCTTTATCCTGCTTCCTGCTCTCTGTCTTTATCCTGCTTCCTGGTCTATGTCTTTATCCAGCTTCCTGGTCTATGTCTTTATCCTGCTTCCTGGTCTCTGTCTTTATCCTGCTTCCTGGTCTATGTCTTTATCCAGCTTCCTGGTCTATGTCTTTATCCTGCTTCCTGGTCTCTGTCTTTATCCAGCTTCCTGGTCTATGTCTTTATCCTGCTTCCTGGTCTCTGTCTTTATCCTGCTTCCTGGTCTCTGTCTTTATCCAGCTTCCTGGTCTATGTCTTTATCCTGCTTCCTGGTCTCTGTCTTTATCCTGCTTCCTGGTCTATGTCTTTATCCTGCTTCCTGGTCTATGTCTTTATCCTGCTTCCTGGTCTATGTCTTTATCCTGCTTCCTGGTCTCTGTCTTTATCCTGCTTCCTGGTCTATGTCTTTATCCTGCTTCCTGGTCTCTGTCTTTATCCTGCTTCCTGGTCTCTGTCTTTATCCTGCTTCCTGGTCTATGTCTTTATCCTGCTTCCTGGTCTCTGTCTTTATCCTGCTTCCTGGTCTCTGTCTTTATCCAGCTTCCTGGTCTCTGTCTTTATCCTGCTTCCTGGTCTCTGTCTTTATCCAGCTTCCTGGTCTATGTCTTTATCCTGCTTCCTGGTCTCTGTCTTTATCCTGCTTCCTGGTCTATGTCTTTATCCTGCTTCCTGGTCTCTGTCTTTATCCTGCTTCCTGGTCTCTGTCTTTATCCTGCTTCCTGGTCTCTCTCTTTATCCTGCTTCCTGGTCTATGTCTTTATCCTGCTTCCTGGTCTCTGTCTTTATCCAGCTTCCTGGTCTATGTCTTTATCCTGCTTCCTGGTCTCTGTCTTTATCCTGCTTCCTGGTCTCTGTCTTTATCCTGCTTCCTGGTCTCTGTCTTTATCCTGCTTCCTGGTCTCTGTCTTTATCCTGCTTCCTGGTCTCTGTCTTTATCCTGCTTCCTGGTCTATGTCTTTATCCTGCTTCCTGGTCTATGTCTTTATCCTGCTTCCTGGTCTATGTCTTTATCCTGCTTCCTGGTCTCTGTCTTTATCCAGCTTCCTGGTCTCTGTCTTTATCCAGCTTCCTGGTCTATGTCTTTATCCTGCTTCCTGGTCTCTGTCTTTATCCAGCTTCCTGGTCTATGTCTTTATCCTGCTTCCTGGTCTCGGTCTTTATCCTGCTTCCTGGTCTCTGTCTTTATCCATGTCTTTATCCTGCTTCCTGGTCTCTGTCTTTATCCAGCTTTCTGGTCTCTGTCTTTATCCTGCTTCCTGGTCTCTGTCTTTATCCTGCTTCCTGGTCTATGTCTTTATCCTGCTTCCTGGTCTATGTCTTTATCCTGCTTCCTGGTCTCTGTCTTTATCCAGCTTCCTGGTCTATGTCTTTATCCAGCTTCCTGGTCTATGTCTTTATCCTGCTTCCTGGTCTCTGTCTTTATCCTGCTTCCTGGTCTATGTCTTTATCCAGCTTCCTGGTCTATGTCTTTATCCTGCTTCCTGGTCTCTGTCTTTATCCAGCTTCCTGGTCTATGTCTTTATCCTGCTTCCTGGTCTCTGTCTTTATCCTGCTTCCTGGTCTCTGTCTTTATCCAGCTTCCTGGTCTATGTCTTTATCCAGCTTCCTGGTCTATGTCTTTATCCTGCTTCCTGGTCTCTGTCTTTATCCAGCTTCCTGGTCTATGTCTTTATCCAGCTTCCTGGTCTATGTCTTTATCCAGCTTCCTGGTCTATGTCTTTATCCAGCTTCCTGGTCTCGGTCTTTATCCAGCTTCCTGGTCTATGTCTTTATCCAGCTTCCTGGTCTATGTCTTTATCCAGCTTCCTGGTCTATGTCTTTATCCAGCTTCCTGGTCTATGTCTTTATCCAGCTTCCTGGTCTATGTCTTTATCCTGCTTCCTGGTCTCTGTCTTTATCCTGCTTCCTGGTCTATGTCTTTATCCAGCTTCCTGGTCTATGTCTTTATCCTGCTTCCTGGTCTATGTCTTTATCCTGCTTCCTGGTCTCTGTCTTTATCCTGCTTCCTGGTCTATGTCTTTATCCAGCTTCCTGGTCTCGGTCTTTATCCAGCTTCCTGGTCTATGTCTTTATCCTGCTTCCTGGTCTATGTCTTTATCCAGCTTCCTGGTCTCTGTCTTTATCCAGCTTCCTGGTCTATGTCTTTATCCTGCTTCCTGGTCTCTGTCTTTATCCAGCTTCCTGGTCTCTGTCTTTATCCAGCTTCCTGGTCTATGTCTTTATCCTGCTTCCTGGTCTCTGTCTTTATCCTGCTTCCTGGTCTCTGTCTTTATCCTGCTTCCTGGTCTCGGTCTTTATCCAGCTTCCTGGTCTATGTCTTTATCCTGCTTCCTGGTCTCGGTCTTTATCCTGCTTCCTGGTCTCGGTCTTTATCCAGCTTCCTGGTCTCGGTCTTTATCCAGCTTCCTGGTCTCTGTCTTTATCCTGCTTCCTGGTCTATGTCTTTATCCTGCTTCCTGGTCTCGGTCTTTATCCAGCTTCCTGGTCTCGGTCTTTATCCAGCTTCCTGGTCTCTGTCTTTATCCAGCTTCCTGGTCTATGTCTTTATCCTGCTTCCTGGTCTCTGTCTTTATCCAGCTTCCTGGTCTCTGTCTTTATCCTGCTTCCTGGTCTCTGTCTTTATCCTGCTTCCTGGTCTCTGTCTTTATCCTGCTTCCTGGTCTCTGTCTTTATCCTGCTTCCTGGTCTCTGTCTTTATCCAGCTTCCTGGTCTATGTCTTTATCCTGCTTCCTGGTCTCTGTCTTTATCCTGCTTCCTGGTCTATGTCTTTATCCAGCTTCCTGGTCTCGGTCTTTATCCTGCTTCCTGGTCTCTGTCTTTATCCTGCTTCCTGGTCTCTGTCTTTATCCAGCTTCCTGGTCTATGTCTTTATCCAGCTTCCTGGTCTATGTCTTTATCCAGCTTCCTGGTCTATGTCTTTATCCTGCTTCCTGGTCTCGGTCTTTATCCAGCTTCCTGGTCTCGGTCTTTATCCTGCTTCCTGGTCTCGGTCTTTATCCTGCTTCCTGGTCTCTGTCTTTATCCTGCTTCCTGGTCTATGTCTTTATCCAGCTTCCTGGTCTCTGTCTTTATCCTGCTTCCTGGTCTCTGTCTTTATCCTGCTTCCTGGTCTCTGTCTTTATCCAGCTTCCTGGTCTGTCTTTATCCTGCTTCCTGGTCTCGGTCTTTATCCTGCTTCCTGGTCTCGGTCTTTATCCAGCTTCCTGGTCTCTGTCTTTATCCAGCTTCCTGGTCTATGTCTTTATCCAGCTTCCTGGTCTATGTCTTTATCCTGCTTCCTGGTCTCTGTCTTTATCCAGCTTCCTGGTCTATGTCTTTATCCTGCTTCCTGGTCTCGGTCTTTATCCAGCTTCCTGGTCTCTGTCTTTATCCTGCTTCCTGGTCTCTGTCTTTATCCAGCTTCCTGGTCTCTGTCTTTATCCTGCTTCCTGGTCTCTGTCTTTATCCAGCTTCCTGGTCTATGTCTTTATCCTGCTTCCTGGTCTCGGTCTTTATCCAGCTTCCTGGTCTATGTCTTTATCCAGCTTCCTGGTCTCGGTCTTTATCCTGCTTCCTGGTCTCTGTCTTTATCCTGCTTCCTGGTCTATGTCTTTATCCTGCTTCCTGGTCTCGGTCTTTATCCTGCTTCCTGGTCTCTGTCTTTATCCAGCTTCCTGGTCTCGGTCTTTATCCAGCTTCCTGGTCTCTGTCTTTATCCAGCTTCCTGGTCTCTGTCTTTATCCAGCTTCCTGGTCTCTGTCTTTATCCAGCTTCCTGGTCTCGGTCTTTATCCAGCTTCCTGGTCTCGGTCTTTATCCAGCTTCCTGGTCTCTGTCTTTATCCAGCTTCCTGGTCTCTGTCTTTATCCTGCTTCCTGGTCTCTGTCTTTATCCAGCTTCCTGGTCTCTGTCTTTATCCAGCTTCCTGGTCTCGGTCTTTATCCAGCTTCCTGGTCTCGGTCTTTATCCAGCTTCCTGGTCTCTGTCTTTATCCAGCTTCCTGGTCTCTGTCTTTATCCAGCTTCCTGGTCTCGGTCTTTATCCAGCTTCCTGGTCTCGGTCTTTATCCAGCTTCCTGGTCTCTGTCTTTATCCAGCTTCCTGGTCTCTGTCTTTATCCAGCTTCCTGGTCTCGGTCTTTATCCAGCTTCCTGGTCTCTGTCTTTATCCAGCTTCCTGGTCTCGGTCTTTATCCAGCTTCCTGGTCTATGTCTTTATCCAGCTTCCTGGTCTCGGTCTTTATCCTGCTTCCTGGTCTCGGTCTTTATCCAGCTTCCTGGTCTCGGTCTTTATCCAGCTTCCTGGTCTCGGTCTTTATCCAGCTTCCTGGTCTCGGTCTTTATCCAGCTTCCTGGTCTCGGTCTTTATCCAGCTTCCTGGTCTCGGTCTTTATCCAGCTTCCTGGTCTCGGTCTTTATCCAGCTTCCTGGTCTCGGTCTTTATCCAGCTTCCTGGTCTCGGTCTTTATCCAGCTTCCTGGTCTCGGTCTTTATCCAGCTTCCTGGTCTCGGTCTTTATCCAGCTTCCTGGTCTCGGTCTTTATCCAGCTTCCTGGTCTCGGTCTTTATCCAGCTTCCTGGTCTCGGTCTTTATCCAGCTTCCTGGTCTCGGTCTTTATCCAGCTTCCTGGTCTCGGTCTTTATCCAGCTTCCTGGTCTCTGTCTTCACCACCTCAAGCACTTTTCTCCCAGGCTGATGGACTCATTACATCATGTTTACCTCGTCATTTCTGCGACCTTCAACCTATACTCTGTATTTAAGTGAAGAAGTTTATCGCGTGGGCGAAACGTTTCATCAGTGAAGATACCCAACTGTGGCACATGTGTCTTAATCATCAATTGTCTTAGTTGTTCACCTATATAATAAACAGTTAAAATTAATTCCAGCTAATGGTAGAGAATTAATATTTTAAACTCCCGGTGAAGACATCCAAGTTATAATGTAGTGGTGGTAGGCTGAGAGGGCAGTAGGCACACCAGCCTCAATAATTATGATGTAGTGGTGGTAGGCTGACAGGACAGTAGGCACACCAACCTCAATAATTATGATGTAGTGGTGGTAGGCTGACAGGACAGTAGGCACACCAACCTCAATAATTATGATGTAGTGGTGGTAGGCTGAGAGGGCAGTAGGCACACCAACCTCAATAATTATAATGTAGTGGTGGTAGGCTGAGAGGACAGTAGGCACACCAACCTCAATAATTATAATGTAGTGGTGGTAGGCTGACAGGACAGTAGGCACACCAACCTCAATAATTATGATGTAGTGGTGGTAGGCTGACAGGACAGTAGGCACACCAACCTCAATAATTATGATGTAGTGGTGGTAGGCTGAGAGGACAGTAGGCACACCAACCTCAATAATTATAATGTAGTGGTGGTAGGCTGAGAGGACAGTAGGCACACCAACCTCAATAATTATGATGTAGTGGTGGTAGGCTGAGAGGGCAGTAGGCACACCAACCTCAATAATTATAATGTAGTGGTGGTAGGCTGAGAGGACAGTAGGCACACCAACCTCAATAATTATGATGTAGTGGTGGTAGGCTGAGAGGACAGTAGGCACACCAACCTCAATAATTATAATGTAGTGGTGGTAGGCTGAGAGGGCAGTAGGCACACCAACCTCAATAATTATAATGTAGTGGTGGTAGGCTGAGAAGGCAGTAGGCACACCAACCTCAATAATTATGATGTAGTGGCGGTAGGCTGAAAGGGCAGTAGGCACACCAACCTCAATAATTATAATGTAGTGGTGGTAGGCTGAGAGGGCAGTAGGCACACCAACCTCAATAATTATGATGTAGTGGTGGTAGGCTGAGAGGGCAGTAGGCACACCAACCTCAATAATTATAATGTAGTGGTGGTAGGCTGAGAGGACAGTAGGCACACCAACCTCAATATGTATTATGATGTAGTAGGTGGTAGGCACACCAACCTCAATAATTATAATGTAGTGGTGAGAGGGCAGTAGGCACACCAACCTCAATAATGTATGATGTAGTGGTGGTAGGATGTAGTGGTGGTAGGCTGAGGGCAGTAGGCACACCAACCTCAATAATTATAATGTAGTGGTGGTAGGCTGAGAGGGCAGTAGGCACACCAACCTCAATAATTATGATGTAGTGGTGGTAGGCTGAAAGGGCAGTAGGCACACCAACCTCAATAATTATAATGTAGTGGTGGTAGGCTGAGAGGGCAGTAGGCACACCAACCTCAATAATTATGATGTAGTGGTGGTAGGCTGAGAGGGCAGTAGGCACACCAACCTCAATAATTATAATGTAGTGGTGGTAGGCTGAGAGGACAGTAGGCACACCAACCTCAATAATTATGATGTAGTGGTGGTAGGCTGAGAGGGCAGTAGGCACACCAACCTCAATAATTATGATGTAGTGGTGGTAGGCTGAGAGGGCAGTAGGCACACCAACCTCAATAATTATGATGTAGTGGTGGTAGGCTGAGAGGACAGTAGGAACACCAACCTCTATAATTATATTGTAGTGGTGGTAGGCTGAGAGGACAGTAGGCACACCAACCTCAATAATTATGATGTAGTGGTGGTAGGCTGAGAGGACAGTAGGCACACCAACCTCAATAATTATAATGTAGTGGTGGTAGGCTGAGAGGACAGTAGGCACACCAACCTCAATAATTATGATGTAGTGGTGGTAGGCTGAGAGGGCAGTAGGCACACCAACCTCAGTAATTATAATGTAGTGTTGGTAGGCACACCAACCTCAATAATTATGATATAGTGGTGGTAGGCTGAGAGGGCAGTAGGCACACCAACCTCAATAATTACGATGTAGTGGTGGTAGGCTGAGATGACAGTAGGCACACCAACCTCAATAATTATAATGTAGTGGTGGTAGGCTGAGAGGGCAGTAGGCACACCAACCTCAATAATTATGATGTAGTGGTGGTAGGCTGAGAGGGCAGTAGGCACACCAACCTCAATAATGATGATGTAGTGGTGGTAGGCTGAGAGGGCAGTAGGCACACCAACCTCAATAATTATATTGTAGTGGTGGTAGGCTGAGAGGGCAGTAGGCACACCAACCTCAATAATTATAATGTAGTGGTGGTAGGCACACCAACCTCAATAATTATAATGTAGTGGTGGTAGGCTGAGAGGACAGTAGGCACACCAACCTCAATAATTATGATGTAGTGGTGGTAGGCTGAGAGGACAGTAGGCACACCAACCTCAATAATTATGATGTAGTGGTGGTAGGCTGAGAGGACAGTAGGCACACCAACCTCAATAATTATAATGTAGTGGTGGTAGGCTGAGAGGGCAGTAGGCACACCAGCCTCAATAATTATAATGTAGTGGTGGTAGGCTGAGAGGGCAGTAGGCACACCAACCTCAATAATTATGATGTAGTGGTGGTAGGCTGAGAGGACAGTAGGCACACCAACCTCAATAATTATAATGTAGTGGTGGTAGGCTGAGAGGGCAGTAGGCACACCAACCTCAATAATTATAATGTAGTGGTGGTAGGCTGAGAGGACAGTAGGCACACCAACCTCAATAATTCTAATGTAGTGGTGGTAGCCTGAGAGGGCAGTAGGCACACCAACCTCAATAATTTCATTATACATATTAACCAGACTTATCCGTTACCTAAGTGTTCTCCTTTGCCTTTGATATACCTTTGATAAGTTTCCAGATTCTTTCCACTTCTGTAGCCCGACCATGGGGCAGGCTCGTCTGGTGCTAGCCTTGTCAACCAGGTTGTTGCTGGTGGAGGCTCGCCGCCCCACATATCCCTCACAGCCTAATTGATCTGGCACCTGGTGAGGATACTTGCCCAGTTTCCTTGTTCCAGGTATTGTTCCAGATTGTTACCCAAGATCTCTAAATACCAGAATCCATGTGTCAGAATCTTACAGTATTTAAATGTTAAATAAAGTGTCTCAGTGTTATGAGAAGGAGGGTCCTGCTAATACAGCAGGTTAGGCTCTGGGCTACTGCTGTAAAGTGAAAATCGCTGTAAAGTGAAACATGTCTTTTTTTTCTTCACTTTCAAATGCATATAACATGTTTACACTATCATATATTAAGTGAGCAACAGAGCTAGGCCTAAAAAATGCATATACAATACAAACATTACTCACCTTAAAATATTTTCGACTTTAGTCGTGAGTGGTGAATATATTTGTTGTAGGAAGTCCGAATAAATGAAGAATGTCTCACCATATCGTAATAACACGACAGCAAACAAACCACAGCATGTGGGGAGGGGGGGATCGAACTCACGGCAAGTGAGTCAGCTGGACCAGTGGCTTATGTTGAGAAATGGTTTACCAGCTAAGGTTAAAGATTAAATAGGGGAAACTTAGCTTAGAAAGACAGCTCATCGCCTGCACAGCCACCCCTGCAGGTGAGGTCTTGAGAAACTGTCGAAGTCACTTCTCAACGGGCTGTAATAAAGTATATTATGTATGATTATAAATTACCCCTAGGGGGGTGTTATGTCAGTATATATCAGACACTGATGGCTGACGACACTTACTTGTGAGGACTCAAAGGTCCACTTATCACCGGGGTTTATGATAAGCGACTAACTCGTAACCTATACTCAACTGTGCAGTCAATAGTAGTACATCACGAGTTAGAACACTTACCTGGGTATATGTATCTGACCTGTAGTTACGCCCAGATATCCGATGTGTTGATTGAAGAATAGTGTTCTTTGTAGAATGTCGCACTACACTATGTTGGATCACAACACTCGTTGTTACACTGTTCATCAATAATTGTTCACACCATATCACTAAAGAAGCTGATCACACTTCTCTGTAAGTGTTTATTGTGTTTTGTGAGACACTTTGTTCACACTAACGCACGAATCAGTGTTCTTTGTTGGTTATCCTGACGTCAGTGTGACTCCCAGTAGGGCGAAAAGTAATCTGACCTCACAGCGTCATACGCCGCTGCAATGCCCCTAGAACATAAAGGAAAAGATGACCTAGTACTTTTTGTTTCCTTGCCAAACATCCTCCACGAAGCAAAGCAGAATGCTTGATTCTTGCTGTCTTGAGCATAGACAACAATGTACACTATCTTTACCATGGTAATAAAGTGGGAGCAGGATTTTCCTTAATTGCCCTGCTAAGGTAAAAGATGGACTGTCTCTTATTAAACTACACTTTGCAACACTGGACTCTTGCAAGGAGCGATGGTCGCTTGACCACGTCACATACTTGTACTGCATCTGGGATCAATTACTTGCTGTAGCAGTAAACAAGATGCTTGCCCCTTCTGAGAGGGCTGGGCTCCTCAGTCCTGAAAGGGGCTGAAGGGGGCTAATACCCTCCTCCTGGAGAAACTTTCTCCACAGCATACGCACTGGCCTATAGTTTTAAGGTTCACTTGCCGTGAGTTCGATCCCCACCCGTACCGTGGTTTAAATGAACAATGGGTATCATTGAAAGCCGTTGTATTAGCAAAACGCTGTAAAGCGAAGCGCTGTAATTGTAATTGTAATTATTGTAATCTATAATGTTTTTATGCCTATGTTTATCATATCTTGTGTGTGCTTTGTACAAGGGGGTTTTATTGTACAGTGTAACAGGAGTGTATTGTAGGTTTAGATTCTGTTAGTGTATTTTCTGAGCAGGTATTATCATGTTCTTTTCATTGTTAGGTGATTGTTTACCCTTTAATACAATATGATTGTAACACTTGGGGTCTGATGGGGTGACTCTAGATCATTGTTTTCGCAAGTGGCTAATTATTGTGTTCTTTTATTTATTTATATCTTGTATTGTGTCTTTTTCAATAAAATATAAAAAAAAATTGTAAACTATTTTATAAATTTGCCAGAAATGCTCTACATAACAAGTGTTTGTATAGTGTAATTTATACGTCAGTCACTACAGTGTCAACCACTTCTTGTAGACAACAAAGTTGTTAGTGTTAGAGAACACCATGATAGAGGAACACTGTAAATCTTACCGTACATGAAGCGACACTAGGTATCACTACTCGACCATGCCAGCACCTACCAGGTGTACCTGACTAACTTCATTTAGTTACAGGTACACCTAAATACAATTATCATCCAAAGAGACATAAGTGTAAATTACTTAGTATACCCTCCAAAAAAAGTCAGACATAGTAACTGTTGTGGGATTTTGGAGACAAAAGCACAAACTAGCTCGTCTAAGTGTGGCGTGAGGCTGTTCACTGTTTACTGCTTTCTAAATTATAACTACGGTGATTTTATATGTGTTTTGTTAATTAACCGATCATTGAAGGTTAAGAATGTATATTAATTCTCACCTTCGTTGAATAAATTATACATTCCAGACATCTTCGTTAGTGTCCCGTGTCTTACGTGAGTCGTTGACCTCTCCGAGGTTCTTTAACGGTGAGTGATACAGGTGTGTGAGGTGGAAGGCAGGTGTGGGGAGTGATACAGGTGTGTGAGGTGGAAGGCAGGTGTGGGGAGTGATACAGGTGTGTGAGGTGGAAGGCAGGTGTGGGGAGTGATACAGGTGTGTGAGGTGGAAGGCAGGTGTGGGGAGTGATACAGGTGTGTGAGGTGGAAGGCAGGTGTGGGGAGTGATACAGGTGTGTGAGGTGGAAGGCAGGTGTGGGGAGTGATACAGGTGTGTGAGGTGGAAGGCAGGTGTGGGGAGTGATACAGGTGTGTGAGGTGGAAGGCAGGTGTGGGGAGTGATACAGGTGTGTGAGGTGGAAGGCAGGTGTGGGGAGTGATACAGGTGTGTGAGGTGGAAGGCAGGTGTGGGGAGTGATACAGTTGTGTGAGGTGGAAGGCAGATGTGGGGAGTGATACAGGTGTGTGAGGTGGAAGGCAGGTGTGGGGATTGATACAGGTGTGTGAGGTGGAAGGCAGATGTGGGGAGTGATACAGGTGTGTGAGGTGGAAGGCAGATGTGGGGAGTGATACAGGTGTGTGAGGTGGAAGGCAGATGTGGGGAGTGATACAGGTGTGTGAGGTGGTGAGGTGGAAGGCAGGTGTGGGGAGTGATACAGGTGTGGAGGTGGAAGGCAGGTGATACAGTTGTGTGAGGTGGGGCAGATGTGGGGAGTGATACAGGTGTGTGAGGTGGAAGGAGGTGTGTGAGGTGGAAGGCAGGCGTGGGGAGTGATACAGGTGTGTGAGGTGGAAGGCAGGTGTAGGGAGTGATACAGGTGTGTGAGGTGGAAGGCAGGTGTGGGGGTGATACAGGTGTGTGAGGTGGAAGGCAGGTGTGGGGATACAGGTGTGTGATACAGTGATACAGGTGTGTGAGGTGGAAGGCAGATGTGGGGAGTGATACAGGTGTGTGAGGTGGAAGGCAGATGTGGGGAGTGATACAGGTGTGTGAGGTGGAAGGCAGGTGTGGGGAGTGATACAGGGGGGTGAGGTGGAAGTGATACAGGTGTGAGGTGGGGCAGTGATACAGGTGTGTGAGGTGGAAGGCAGGTGTGGGGAGTGATACAGGTGTGTGAGGTGGAAGGCAGATGTGGGGAGTGATACAGGTGTGTGAGGTGGAAGGCAGGTGTGGGGAGTGATACAGGTGTGTGAGGTGGAAGGCAGGTGTGGGGAGTGATACAGGTGTGTGAGGTGGAAGGCAGGTGTGGGGAGTGATACAGGTGTGTGAGGTGGAAGGCAGGTGTGGGGAGTGATACAGGTGTGTGAGGTGGAAGGCAGGTGTGGGGAGTGATACAGGTGTGTGAGGTGGAAGGCAGATGTGGGGAGTGATACAGGTGTGTGAGGTGGAAGGCAGGTGTGGGGAGTGATACAGGTGTGTGAGGTGGAAGGCAGATGTGGGGAGTGATACAGGTGTGTGAGGTGGAAGGCAGGTGTGGGGAGTGATACAGGTGTGTGAGGTGGAAGGCAGGTGTGGGGAGTGATACAGGTGTGTGAGGTGGAAGGCAGGTGTGGGGAGTGATACAGGTGTGTGAGGTGGAAGGCAGGTGTGGGGAGTGATACAGTTGTGTGAGGTGGAAGGCAGATGTGGGGAGTGATACAGGTGTGTGAGGTGGAAGGCAGGTGTGGGGAGTGATACAGGTGTGTGAGGTGGAAGGCAGGTGTGGGGAGTGATACAGGTGTGTGAGGTGGAAGGCAGGTGTGGGGAGTGATACAGGTGTGTGAGGTGGAAGGCAGGTGTGGGGAGTGATACAGGTGTGTGAGGTGGAAGGCAGGTGTGGGGAGTGATACAGGTGTGTGAGGTGGAAGGCAGGTGTGGGGAGTGATACAGGTGTGTGAGGTGGAAGGCAGGTGTGGGGAGTGATACAGGTGTGTGAGGTGGAAGGCAGGTGTGGGGAGTGATACAGGTGTGTGAGGTGGAAGGCAGGTGTGGGGAGTGATACAGGTGTGTGAGGTGGAAGGCAGGTGTGGGGAGTGATACAGGTGTGTGAGGTGGAAGGCAGGTGTGGGGAGTGATACAGGTGTGTGAGGTGGAAGGCAGGTGTGGGGAGTGATACAGGTGTGTGAGGTGGAAGGCAGGTGTGGGGGGATACAGGTGTGTGATACAGGTGTGTGAGGTGGAAGGCAGGTGTGGGGAGTGATACAGGTGTGTGAGGTGGAAGGCAGGTGTAGGGAGTGATACAGGTGTGTGAGGTGGAAGGCAGGTGTGGGGAGTGATACAGGTGTGTGAGGTGGAAGGCAGGTGTGGGGAGTGATACAGGTGTGTGAGGTGGAAGGCAGGTGTGGGGAGTGATACAGGTGTGTGAGGTGGAAGGCAGGTGTGGGGAGTGATACAGGTGTGTGAGGTGGAAGGCAAATGTGGGGAGTGATACAGGTGTGTGAGGTGGAAGGCAGGTGTGGGGAGTGATACAGGTGTGTGAGGTGGAAGGCAGGTGTGGGGAGTGATACAGGTGTGTGAGATGGAAGGCAGGTGTGGGGATACAGGTGTGTGATACAGAGTAATACAGGTGAATG
This sequence comes from Cherax quadricarinatus, assembly GCF_038502225.1. Lineage (NCBI taxonomy): Eukaryota > Metazoa > Arthropoda > Malacostraca > Decapoda > Parastacidae > Cherax > Cherax quadricarinatus. The sequence goes on along the minus strand of NC_091333.1, from coordinate 23,571,744 downwards.
AGGTGGAAGGCAGGTGTGGGGAGTGATACAGGTGTGTGAGGTGGAAGGCAGGTGTGGGGAGTGATACAGGTGTGTGACATGGAAGGCAGGTGTGGGGAGTGATACAGGTGTGTGAGGTGGAAGGCAGGTGTGGGGAGTGATACAGGTGTGTGAGGTGGAAGGCAGGTGTGGGGAGTGATACAGGTGTGTGAGGTGGAAGGCAGGTGTGGGGAGTGATACAGGTGTGTGAGGTGGAAGGCAGGTGTGGGGAGTGATACAGGTGTGTGAGGTGGAAGGCAGGTGTGGGGAGTGATACAGGTGTGTGAGGTGGAAGGCAGGTGTGGGGTGTGATACAGGTGTGTGAGGTGGAAGGCAGGTGTGGGGAGTGATACAGGTGTGTGAGGTGGAAGGCAGGTGTGGGGAGTGACACAGGTGAGTGAGGTGGAAGGCAGATGTGGGGAGTGACACAGGTGAGTGAGGTGGAAGGCAGGTGTGGGGAGTGACACAGGTGTGTGAGGTGGAAGGCAGGTGTGGGGGGTGACACAGGTGAGTGAGGTGGAAGGCAGGTGTGGGGAGTGACACAGGTGTGTGAGGTGGAAGGCAGGTGTGGGGAGTGACACAGGTGTGTGAGGTGGAAGGCAGGTGTGGGGAGTGACACAGGTGAGTGAGGTGGAAGGCAGGTGTGGGGAGTGATACAGGTGTGTGAGGCGGAAGGCAGGTGTGGGGGGTGATACAGGTGAGTGAGGTGGAAGGCAGGTGTGGAGAGTGATACAGGTGAGTGGGGTGGAAGGCAGGTGTGGGGAGTGATACAGGTGTGTGACGTGGAAGGCAGGTGTGAGGAGTGATACAGGTGTGTGAGGTGGAAGGCAGGTGTGGGGAGTGATACAGGTGTGTGAGGTGGAAGGCAGGTGTGGGGGGTGATACAGGTGAATGAGGTGGAAGGCAGGTGTGGGGAGTGATACAGGTGTGTGACGTGGAAGGCAGGTGTGAGCAGTGATACAGGTGTGTGAGGTGGAAGGCAGGTGTGGGGAGTGATACAGGTGTGTGAGGTGGAAGGCAGGTGTGGGGAGTGATACAGGTGTGTGAGGTGGAAGGCAGGTGTGGGGAATGATACAGGTGTGTGAGGTGGAAGGCAGGTGTGGGGAGTGATACAGGTGTGTGAGGTGGAAGGCAGGTGTGGGGAGTGATACAGGTGTGTGAGGTGGAAGGCAGGTGTGGGGAATGATACAGGTGTGTGAGGTGGAAGGCAGGTGTGGGGAGTGATACAGGTGTGTGAGGTGGAAGGCAGGTGTGGGGAATGATACAGGTGTGTGAGGTGGAAGGCAGGTGTGGGGAGTGATACAGGTGTGTGAGGTGGAAGGCAGGTGTGGGGAATGATACAGGTGAGTGAGGTGAAAGGCAGGTGTGGGGAGTGATACAGGTGTGTGAGGTGGAAGGCAGGTGTGGGGAGTGATACAGGTGTGTGAGGTGGAAGGCAGGTGTGGGGAATGATACAGGTGTGTGAGGTGGAAGGCAGGTGTGGGGAGTGATACAGGTGTGTGAGGTGGAAGGCAGGTGTGGGGAGTGATACAGGTGTGAGGTGGAAGGCAGGTGTGGGGAGTGATACAGGTGTGTGAGGTGGAAGGCAGGTGTGGGGAGTGATACAGGTGTGTGAGGTGGAAGGCAGGTGTGGGGAATGATACAGGTGTGTGAGGTGGAAGGCAGGTGTGGGGAGTGATACAGGTGTGTGAGGTGGAAGGCAGGTGTGGGGAATGATACAGGTGAGTGAGGTGAAAGGCAGGTGTGGGGAGTGATACAGGTGTGTGAGGTGGAAGGCAGGTGTGGGGAGTGATACAGGTGTGTGAGGTGGAAGGCAGGTGTGAGGAATGATACAGGTGTGTGAGGTGGAAGGCAGGTGTGGGGAGTGATACAGGTGTGTGAGGTGGAAGGCAGGTGTGGGGAGTGATACAGGTGTGTGAGGTGGAAGGCAGGTGTGGGGAGTGATACAGGTGTGTGAGGTGGAAGGCAGGTGTGGGGGTGATACAGGTGTGTGAGGTGGAAGGCAGGTGTGGGGAGTGATACAGGTGTGTGAGGTGGAAGGCAGGTGTGGGGGGTGATACAGGTGAGTGGGGTGGAAGGCAGGTGTGGGGAGTGATACAGGTGAGTGAGGTGGAAGGCAGGTGTGGGGAGTGATACAGGTGAGTGAGGTGGAAGGCAGGTGTGGGGAGTGATACAGGTGAGTGAGGTGGAAGGCAGGTGTGGGGGGTGATACAGGTGTGTGAGGTGGAAGGCAGGTGTGGGGAGTGATACAGGTGTGTGAGGTGGAAGGCAGGTGTGGGGAGTGATACAGGTGTGTGAGGTGGAAGGCAGGTGTGGGGGGTGATACAGGTGTGTGAGGTGGAAGGCAGGTGTGGGGAGTGATACAGGTGTGTGAGGTGGAAGGCAGGTGTGGGGAGTGATACAGGTGAGTGAGGTGGAAGGCAGGTGTGGGGAGTGATACAGGTGAGTGAGGTGGAAGGCAGGTGTGGGGAGTGATACAGGTGTGTGAGGTGGAAGGCAGGTGTGGGGAGTGATACAGGTGAGTGAGGTGGAAGGCAGGTGTGGGGAGTGATACAGGTGTGTGAGGTGGAAGGCAGGTGTGGGGTTGATACAGGTGTGTGAGGTGGAAGGCAGGTGTGGGGAGTGATACAGGTGTGTGAGGTGGAAGGCAGGTGTGGGGAGTGATACAGGTGTGTGAGGTGGAAGGCAGGTGTGGGGAGTGATACAGGTGTGTGAGGTGGAAGGCAGGTGTGGGGAGTGACACAGGTGTGTGAGGTGGAAGGCAGGTGTGGGGGGTGACCTTCAAGTCTAACTTGACCAGTCATGTTAAGAGAAACTTAAAGACACAATGTGTGACATAATGATATTTCATAACTTGTATAAGTTACTATAATATCCTACAATTATTATTATTATTATTATTATTATTATTATTATTATTATTATTCAGAGTAAGCAGACAGAACCTTGGAAAACGGGAGATAATGGCGTTTAGCACCAATTCCGTTGATCAAAAGCTCTTCACCAGCATCAAGGTACCTTCCATGAGGCAATAATTATGAAACAATGATTCATTAAAAAAATGGTATATACATTTTTCCTTATTCCGACCTTTATTATTTTCAATTTTCACTGATGTGAGAAATCTCATATTAGTTTTTTACATTGTTTATGTGACTCTCGTTAATTCTAGTTTCCGTGTTTTTAATTCCTGTGGAGAAGTTTTCTCCAGGAGGGGGGTATCAGCCCCCTTCAGCCCCTTACAGCCCCTTTCAGGACTGAGGAGCCCAGCCCTCTCAGAAGGGGCAAGCATTTTGTTTACTGCTACAGCAAGTAATTGATCCCAGATGCAGTACTAGTATGTGACGTGGTCAAGCGACCATCGCTCCTTGCAAGAGTCCAGTGTTGCAAAGTGTAGTTTAATAAGAGACAGTCCATTTCTTACCTTAGCAGGACAACTAAGGAAAATCCTGCTCACACTGTATCACCATGGTAAAGATAGTGGACATTGTTGTCTATGCTTAAGACAGCAAGAATCAAACATTCTGCTTTGCTTCATGGAGGAAGTGGCAAGGAAGAAAAAGTACTAGGTCAGCTTTTCCTTTATGTGCTAGGGGCAGTGACGGCGTGGGGCGTTGTGACGTCTTCAGATTACTTTTGACTCTGCTGAGAGTCACACTGATGCCAGGATAACCAACAAAGAACACTGATCCGCGCGTTAGTGTGAACAAAGTGTCTCATAAAACACAATAAACACTTAAGAGAAGTGTGATCAGCTTCTTTAGTGATAAGATTGTGAACAATAAAGACAAATCTTGTGGAACATAGTGTACCAGTGTGCGTATTCCTAGACTATGGAAGACGTGGACATCCATGGACACTTCAGCTTCTATCAGGTCACCGATACCTGTCGAAGGTGTGAAGAACACCATAGCTCACGCTACAAGAGCAAGGTAGGGTGCGAATTTCTTGTAATACGGGGGACTGCGCAGTTCTTGAGTGGAAGGGGTTTGTAATCAATCTATTGTCGGCAGTGAGGTGCGGACTTTTGAGTCCACACAAGTAAGTTTGTCAGCAATCAGTGAAAGAAATATGCTGACATAACACCCCCTATGGGTAATTTATTGTTTACATAATATGATCTATTACAGCCCATTGAGAGATGATCATGACAACAATTCAAGACCTCGTCTGCAGGCGCGACTGTGTAGATGATTTGTTGTCTTTTATCAGCTAAGTATTCCCTATATTTAAAATTATAAATTATATCTTAGCTGGTAAAACATTCCTCAACAATTCCCATCATCAGATACTCGGCAGTGGACTCATGTTTTTTTCTCAAAATCTGAATATTTGCTGAGGTCCGGAATTGTCTTTCATGTTTACATTTTGTCCGGGATGAAACTCCCAACAGGACCGGTGTTTTAGGCACCATTGTGTAACAAGTCATTCTGGATACTACCCACAACAGTTGGCTAGTACACCGATGTCTACTTTCACTGCTAGGTAGGTACAGGAAGCCACGGCAAAGGGACAACGTTCCTTTACGTCTCCCCAACCCAGGTTTCAATCCCACCATCTTTTGGTTGTGAGCAGATTGCTCTTACCAGTGAGGTGGAGTCAGTGAGGTGGAGTCAGTGAGGTGGAGTCAGTGAGGTGGTCAGTGAGGTCGAGTCAGTGAGGTCGAGTCAGTGAGGTGGTCAGTGAGGTCGAGTCAGTGAGGTGGTCAGTGAGGTCGAGTCAGTGAGGTGTTCGGTACTCCGAGCACTCAAAAATATCACAGAAAATGGTAAAGGTGGCTGACACCTGGAGAAGGATAATGGGACACCCACTATATAATCAAACAAACAGGCAGACAAGTGTCACTGAACTATAGGTGAGTATAAGTAACATTATTTAGGTACAGGTACACATAAGTACAGTTGCACAAATTTAGGTGGCTAATTATCATACATAGTAACATATGTGTAAATTACCCAGGATAATCCACAAGACTCAGTGACTTATTTACACTGGTGTCCTTGTAAGTGCACACAGACGTGTGCACTTGTACTACGGTGCACGCCGTTACATATATTACTTATAAAAAGTAAACATGAGCTTTCGAAAAGAACGGTACTTCGTGAAAGTTAGAATAACAAGGGAACGAATTTGAGCTGGTAATGTGAGGTAGCAGCTGCTGGTTCCTCCACCTGACCTCACCCTTAACACCATCAACAATGGCCGCACACGACCTCTGGGAGGTGAGTAACAATATACTACTAAACAGGTTTTTTAATGTTGTATGGGTACCCCTATATCACCTCCAATTATTCATTAAGGTGTATTTTTCCTCTGTACATTATCCTCGGGTGATTTCTTCTGCTTTAAGGTCATGTGCTGGTCAGTTTTATGAGGGAGAGGTGACGAAACAGACCGTTTCTGTCAGTATACAGACTTTTAACGACAGAGTTAAAATGAAGAATAAATTCACTTTAAAAATCATTCCAGGGGAGCAGTGAGGCAACGACACAACAGAGGAAGGTGAAGGTGAGGCAGCACCAGCCAGAGGAAACCTGGGGTTGACACACTGAGTCAGGTCACAGGTCTTTCTGGTGTAATACCTGAACCTGGAGGTGACAGAAACCCCCCAGCATCACCTCAAGGATAACAAGGTGAGTATCACAACCTGTTATAACCGTTCTAGTCAAGGAAATAGGGAATCCTGAGAGAAAAATATTTTTTTGTTGACTTTGTGGTGGTGAAGGGGGGGGGGTCAGACTGTTGTAATATGTCTCTTAGACAACCAATATTGTAATCCCTCAGCTAGTTAGACAAGAACCCAGACCACACACACTGTCAGGAACGTCAGACAAGAACCCAGACCACACACACTGTCAGGAACGTCAGACAAGAACCCAGACCACACACACTGTCAGGTACGTCAGACAAGAACCCAGACCACACACACACTGTCAGGTACATCAGACAAGAACCCAGACCCCACACACTGTCAGGAACGTCAGACAAGAACCCAGACCACACACACACACACTGTCAGGTACGTCAGACAAGAACCCAGACCACACACACACAGTCAGGTACGTCAGACAAGAACCCAGACCACACACACTGTCAGGTACGTCAGACAAGAACCCAGATCACACACTGTCAGGTACGTCAGACAAGAACCCAGACCACACACTGTCAGGTACGTCAGACAAGAACCCAGACCACACACACTGTCAGGTACGTCAGACAAGAACCCAGACCACACACACTGTCAGGTACGTCAGACAAGAACCCAGACCACACACACTGTCAGGTACGTCAGACAAGAACCCAGACCCCACACACTGTCAGGAACGTCAGACAAGAACCCAGACCACACACACTGTCAGGAACGTCAGACAAGAACCCAGACCACACACACTGTCAGGTACGTCAGACAAGAACCCAGACCACACACACTGTCAGGAACGTCAGACAAGAACCCAGACCACACACACACACACTGTCAGGTACGTCAGACAAGAACCCAGACCACACACACTGTCAGGTATGTCAGACAAGAACCCAGACCCCACACACTGTCAGGTACGTCAGACAAGAACCCAGACCACACACACTGTCAGGTACGTCAGACAAGAACCCAGACCACACACACTGTCAGGAACATCAGACAAGAACCCAGACCCCACACACTGTCAGGAACATCAGACAAGAACCCAGACCCCACACACTGTCAGGTACGTCAGACAAGAACCCAGACCCCACACACTGTCAGGTACGTCAGACAAGAACCCAGACCCCACACACTGTCAGGTACGTCAGACAAGAACCCAGACCCCACACACTGTCAGGTACGTCAGACAAGAACCCAGACCCCACACACTGTCAGGAACATCAGACAAGAACCCAGACCACACACACTGTCAGGAACGTCAGACAAGAACCCAGACCACACAGGAACGTCAGAAATCTAGCTGAACGTGCATGTGCACGAATGTTTCAGGGTTACATTACCTAATGTAAGGCAATAAGGTACCCGAGTCATGTATTGGGTACAGTATACCCTTCATTTTCTCTTGGCGTGTGTGTGTGTGTGTGTGTGTGTGTGTGTGTGTGAGGGGGAGAGAGAGAGAGAGAGAGAGAGAGAGAGAGAGAACTCCCATCTTGTACTGCACAGGAAGCAGTAGCCACCTTGAAGCCATCTTGTACAGAGGACATCAGAGCGCCAAGAGCTACAGGTTAGCTTAGGTAAGATTTGTCAAGAATCACGTGTTACGTGACGTGAGTCTTAGTCACATGACCCGTCACAGGAGCTTTTGGGGTCATATGACCGAGGCCTTCCACTGGCTTACCCGTCCACCCCTTTAAAAATTAAGGTTAATAATAATATTGAAGAGCTAGAACACTGGCGGCCCAATAATCTGACTTCGGTCCACAGATGGAGGACAAGAGAACATTAGCAAAGGTTACTGGCTGGGTCAGGGTGATACACGGAGGTGGGAAAGGCAGCCGCTGATTTCATATAGAAATTGGAATTAATATTTATTTTTGTGGTACAAAAATAGCCACAAAACAAACTCACTAGTAGGCAGATCATTTCATATTAATGAAGGAGCCAGTAAAAGAATTGAGGGTTAACCTGTGAGGCAGCCTAGATGTATACAGAGGGATGTAGCCAGATATATAGTGAGTGGAAGGTAGTGACCAGGAAGGAAGTTACAGGGCCTAGATGGAGCCTTATAGAAGTGTGTAGGAGACTTGACCAAGATGAGGGAGTCTCAGGTGCTGGTGGGGTGACCACAGGTGCTGGTGGGGGGACACAGGTACTGGTGGGGTGACCACAGGTGCTGGTGGGGTGACACAGGTGCTGGTGGGGTGACACAGGTGCTGGTGGGGTGACACAGGGGCTGGTGGAGTGACCACAGGTGCTGGTGGGGTGACACAGGTACTGCTGGGGTGACCACAGGTGCTGGTGGGGTGACACAGGTGCTGGTGGGGTGACACAGGTACTGGTGGGGTGACCACAGGTGCTGGTGGGGTGACACAGGTGCTGGTGGGGTGACACAGGTACTGCTGGTGGAGTAACTACATGTGCTGGTGGGGTGACCACAGGTGCTGGTGGGGTGACACAGGTACTGCTGGGGTGACCACAGATGCTGGTGGGGTGACACAGGTGCTGGTGGGGTGACACAGGGGCTGGTGGAGTGACCACAGGTGCTGGTGGGGTGACACAGGTGCTGGTGGGGTGACCACAGGTACTGCTGGGGTGACCACAGGTGCTGGAGGGGTGACACAGGTGCTGGTGGGGTGACACAGGTACTGCTGGTGGAGTAACTACATGTGCTGGTGGGGTGACCACAGGTGCTGGTGGGGTGACCACAGGTGCTGGTGGGGTGACCACAGGTGCTGGTGGGGTGACCACAGGTGCTGGTGGGGTGACCACAGGTGCTGGTGGGGTGACCACAGGTGCAGGTGGAGTGACCACAGGTGCTGGTGGAGTAACCACAGGTGCTGGTGGGGTGGCCACAGGTGCTGGTGGGGTGACACAGGTGCTGGTGGGGCGACCATATGTGCTGGTTGAGTGACCACAGGTGCTGGTGGAGTAACCAAAGATGCTGGTGGGGTGACCACAGGTGCTGGTGGGGTGACACAGGTGCTGGTGGGGTGACACAGGTACTGCTGGTGGAGTAACTACATGTGCTGGTGGGGTGACCACAGGTGCTGGTGGGGTGACCACAGGTGCTAGTGGGGTGACACAGGTGCTGGTGGGGTGACAGGTGCTGGTGGAGTGACCACAGGTGCTGGTGGGGCGACCATATGTGCTGGTTGAGTGACCACAGGTGCTGGTTGAGTGACCACAGGTGTTGGTGGGGTGGCCACAGGTGCTGGTGGAGTGACCACAGGTGTTGGTGGGGTGGCCACAGGTGCTGGTGGAGTGACCACAGGTGCTGGTGGGGTAACCACAGGTGCTGGTGGGGTGACCACAGGTGCTGGTTGAGTGACCACAGGTGCTGGTTGAGTGACCACAAGTGCTGGTTGAGTGACCACAGGTGCTGGTGGAGTAACCACAGGTGCTGGTGGGGTGACCACAGGTGCTAGTGGGGTGACCACAGGTGCTGGTGGGGTGACCACATGTGCTGGTGGGGTGACACAGGTGTTGGTGGGGTGACCACAGGTGCTGGTGGGGTGACCACAGGTGCTGGTGGGGTGACACAGGTGCTGGTGGGGTGACCCAGGTACTGGTGGGGTGACCAAAGGTGCTGGTGGGGTGACACAGGGGCTGGTGGAGTGACCACAGGTGCTGGTGGGGTGACACAGGTACTGCTGGGGTGACCACAGGTGCTGGTGGGGTGACACAGGTGCTGGTGGAGTGACCACAGGTGCTGGTGGGGTGACACAGGTGCTGGTGGGGTGACACAGGTACTGCTGGTGGAGTAACTACATGTGCTGGTGGGGTGACCACAGGTGCTGGTGGGGTGACACAGGTACTGCTGGGGTGACCACAGATGCTGGTGGGGTGACACAGGTGCTGGTGGGGTGACACAGGGGCTGGTGGAGTGACCACAGGTGCTGGTGGGGTGACACAGGTGCTGGTGGGGTGACCACAGGTACTGCTGGGGTGACCACAGGTGCTGGAGGGGTGACACAGGTGCTGGTGGGGTGACACAGGTACTGCTGGTGGAGTAACTACATGTGCTGGTAGGGTGACCACAGGTGCTGGTGGGGTGACCACAGGTGCTGGTGGGGTGACCACAGGTGCTGGTGGGGTGACCACAGGTGCTGGTGGGGGGACACAGGTACTGGTGGGGTGACCACAGGTGCTGGTGGGGGGACACAGGTACTGGTGGGGTGACCACAGGTGCTGGTGGGGGGACACAGGCACTGGTGGGGTGACCACAGGTGCTGGTGGGGTGACACAGGTGCTGGTGGGGTGACACAGGTACTGGTGGGGTGACCACAGGTGCTGGTGGGGTGACACAGGGGCTGGTGGAGTGACCACAGGTGCTGGTGGGGTGACACAGGTACTGCTGGGGTGACCACAGGTGCTTGTGGGGGTGACACAGGTGCTGGTGGGGTGACACAGGGGCTGGTGGAGTGACCACAGGTGCTGGTGGGGTGACACAGGTGCTGGTGGGGTGACACAGGTACTGCTGGTGGAGTAACTACATGTGCTGGTGGGGTGACCACAGGTGCTGGTGGGGTGACACAAGTACTGCTGGGGTGACCACAGATGCTGGTGGGGTGACACAGGTGCTGGTGGGGTGACACAGGGGCTGGTGGAGTGACCACAGGTGCTGGTGGGGTGACACAGGTGCTGGTGGGGTGACCACAGGTACTGCTGGGGTGACACAGGTACTGCTGGTGGAGTAACTACATGTGCTGGTGGGGTGACCACAGGTGCTGGTGGGGTGACCACAGGTGCTGGTGGGGTGACCACAGGTGCTGGTGGGGTGACCACAGGTGCTGGTGGGGTGACCACAGGTGCTGGTGGGGTGACCACAGGTGCTGGTGGGGTGACCACAGGTGCAGGTGGAGTGACCACAGGTGCTGGTGGAGTAACCACAGGTGCTGGTGGGGTGGCCACAGGTGCTGGTGGGGTGACACAGGTGCTGGTGGGGCGACCATATGTGCTGGTTGAGTGACCACAGGTGCTGGTGGAGTAACCAAAGATGCTGGTGGGGTGACCACAGGTGCTGGTGGGGTGACACAGGTGCTGGTGGGGTGACACAGGTACTGCTGGTGGAGTAACTACATGTGCTGGTGGGGTGACCACAGGTGCTGGTGGGGTGACCACAGGTGCTAGTGGGGTGACACAGGTGCTGGTGGGGTGACACAGGTGCTGGTGGAGTGACCACAGGTGCTGGTGGGGCGACCATATGTGCTGGTTGAGTGACCACAGGTGCTGGTGAAGTAACCAAAGATGCTGGTGGGGTGACCACAGGTGCTGGTTGAGTGACCACAGGTGTTGGTGGGGTGGCCACAGGTGCTGGTGGAGTGACCACAGGTGCTGGTGGGGTAACCACAGGTGCTGGTGGGGTGACCACAGGTGCTGGTGGGGTGACCACAGGTGCTAGTGGGGTGACCACAGGTGCTGGTGGGGTGACCACATGTGCTGGTGGGGTGACACAGGTGTTGGTGGGGTGACCACAGGTGCTGGTGGGGTGACACAGGTGCTGGTGGGGTGACCACAGGTGCTGGTGGGGTGACACAGGTGTTGGTGGGGTGACCACAGGTGTTGGTGGGGTGACCACAGGTGCTGGTGGGGTGACTACAGGTGCTGGTGGGGTGACCACAGGTGCTGGTGGGGTGACCACAGGTGCTGGTGGGGTGACCACAGGTGCTGGTGGGGTGACCACAGGTGCTGGTGGGGTGACCACAGGTGCTGGTGGGGTGACCACAGGTGCTGGTGGAGTGACCACAGGTGCTGGTGGGGTGACCACAGGTGCTGGTGGGGTGACCACAGGTGCTGGTGGGGTGACCACAGGTGCTGGTGGGGTGACCACAGGTGCTGAGTGTTGGCAGGTGACCACAGGTGCTGGTGGGGTGACCACAGGTGCTGGTGGGGTGACCACAGGTGCTGGTGGGGTGACCACAGGTGCTGGTGGAGTGACCACAGGTGCTGGTGGGGTGACCACAGGTGCTGGTGTGGTGACCACAGGTGCTGGTGGAGTGAACACAGATGAATAATACCTGAGTGTTGGCAGGTGAATAATACCTGAGTGTTGGCAGGTGAATAATACCTGAGTGTTGGCAGGTGAATAATACCTGAGTGTTGGCAGGTGAATAATACCTGAGTGTTGGCAGGTGAATAATACCTGAGTGTTGGCAGGTGAATAATACCTGAGTGTTGGCAGGTGAACAATACCTGAGTGTTGGCAGGTGAACAATACCTGAGTGTTGGCAGGTGAACAATACCTGAGTGTTGGCAGGTGAATAATACCCGAGTGTTGGCAGGTGAATAATACCTGAGTTTTGGCAGGTGAATAATACCCTGAGTGTTGGCAGGTGAATAATACCCTGAGTGTTGGCAGGTGAATAATACAATACCTGAGTGTTGGCAGGTGAATAATACCTGAGTGTTGGCAGGTGAATAAGGTGAATAATACCTGAGTGTTGGCAGGTGAATAATACCAGGTGAATACCCGAGTGTTGGCAGGTGAGTGTTGGCAGGTGAATAATGAGTGTTGGCAGGTGAACAATACCTGAGTGTTGGCTGAGTGTTGGCAGGTGAACAATACCTGAGTGTTGGCAGGTGAACAATACCTGAGTGTTGGCAGGTGAACAATACCTGAGTGTTGGCAGGTGAACAATACCTGAGTGTTGGCAGGTGAACAATACCTGAGTGTTGGCAGGTGAATAATACCTGAGTGTTGGCAGGTGAATAATACCTGAGTGTTGGCAGGTGAATAATACCTGAGTGTTGGCAGGTGAATAATACCTGAGTGTTGGCAGGTGAATAATGAGTGTTGGCAGGTGAATAATACCTGAGTGTTGGCAGGTGAATAATACCTGAGTGTTGGCAGGTGAATAATACCTGAGTGTTGGCAGGTGAATAATACCTGAGTGTTGGCAGGTGAATAATACCTGAGTGTTGGCAGGTGAATAATACCTGAGTGTTGGCAGGTGAATAATACCTGAGTGTTGGCAGGTGAATAATACCTGAGTGTTGGCAGGTGAATAATACCTGAGTGTTGGCAGGTGAATAATACCTGAGTGTTGGCAGGTGAATAATACCTGAGTGTTGGCAGGTGAATAATACCTGAGTGTTGGCAGGTGAATAATACCTGAGTGTTGGCAGGTGAATAATACCTGAGTGTTGGCAGGTGAATAATACCTGAGTGTTGGCAGGTGAATAATACCTGAGTGTTGGCAGGTGAATAATACCTGAGTGTTGGCAGGTGAATAATACCTGAGTGTTGGCAGGTGAATAATACCTGAGTGTTGGCAGGTGAATAATACCTGAGTGTTGGCAGGTGAATAATACCTGAGTGTTGGCAGGTGAATAATACCTGAGTGTTGGCAGGTGAATAATACCTGAGTGTTGGCAGGTGAATAATCCCTGAGTGTTGGCAGGTGAATAATGCCTGAGTGTTGGCAGGTGAATAATGCCTGAGTGTTGGCAGGTGAATAATACCTGAGTGTTGGCAGGTGAATAATACCTGAGTGTTGGCAGGTGAATAATACCTGAGTGTTGGCAGGTGAATAATACCTGAGTGTTGGCAGGTGAATAATACCTGAGTGTTGGCAGGTGAATAATACCTGAGTGTTGGCAGGTGAATAATACCTGAGTGTTGGCAGGTGAATAATACCTGAGTGTTGGCAGGTGAATAATACCTGAGTGTTGGCAGGTGAATAATACCTGAGTGTTGGCAGGTGAATAGTACCTGAGTGTTGGCAGGTGAATAGTACCTGAGTGTTGGCAGGTGAACAATGCCCGAGTGTTGGCAGGTGAACAATGCCCGAGTGTTGGCAGGTGAACAATGCCCGAGTGTTGGCAGGTGAACAATACCCGAGTGTTGGCAGGTGAACAATACCCGAGTGTTGGCAGGTGAACAATACCCGAGTGTTGGCAGGTGAACAGTACCCGAGTGTTGGCAGGTGAATAGTACCCGAGTGTTGGCAGGTGAATAGTACCCGAGTGTTGGCAGGTGAATAATACCCGAGTGTTGGCAGGTGAGTAGTACCCGAGTGTTGGCAGGTGAGTGGTACCCGAGTGTTGGCAGGTGAAGTGTTGGCAGGTGAATAATACCCGAGTGTTGGCAGGTGAACAATACCCGAGTGTTGGCAGGTAATAAGTGTTGGCAGGTGAATAATACCCGAGTGTTGGCAGGTGAAGTGTTGGCAGGTGAATAATACCCGAGTGTTGGCAGGTGAATAATACCCGAGTGTTGGCAGGTGAATAATACCCGAGTGTTGGCAGGTGAATAATACCCGAGTGTTGGCAGGTGAATAATACCCGAGTGTTGGCAGGTGAATAATACCCGAGTGTTGGCAGGTGAATAATACCCGAGTGTTGGCAGGTGAATAATACCCGAGTGTTGGCAGGTGAATAATACCCGAGTGTTGGCAGGTGAATAATACCCGAGTGTTGGCAGGTGAATAATACCTGAGTGTTGGCAGGTGAATAATGCCTGAGTGTTGGCAGGTGAATAATACCCGAGTGTTGGCAGGTGAATAATACCCGAGTGTTGGCAGGTGAATAATACCCCAGGTGAATAATACCCGAGTGTTGGCAGGTGAATAATACCCGAGTGTTGGCAGGTGAATAATACCCGAGTGTTGGCAGGTGAATACCGCCTGAGTGTTGGCAGGTGAATAATACCCGAGTGTTGGCAGGTGAATAATACCCGAGTGTTGGCAGGTGAATAATACCCGAGTGTTGGCAGGTGAATAATACCCGAGTGTTGGCAGGTGAATAATACCCGAGTGTTGGCAGGTGAATAATACCCGAGTGTTGGCAGGTGAATAATACCCGAGTGTTGGCAGGTGAATAATGCCTGAGTGTTGGCAGGTGAATAATGCCTGAGTGTTGGCAGGTGAATAATGCCTGAGTGTTGGCAGGTGAATAATGCCTGAGTGTTGGCAGGTGAATAATGCCTGAGTGTTGGCAGGTGAATAATGCCTGAGTGTTGGCAGGTGAATAATGCCTGAGTGTTGGCAGGTGAATAATGCCTGAGTGTTGGCAGGTGAATAATGCCTGAGTGTTGGCAGGTGAATAATGCCTGAGTGTTGGCAGGTGAATAATGCCTGAGTGTTGGCAGGTGAATAATGCCTGAGTGTTGGCAGGTGAATAATGCCTGAGTGTTGGCAGGTGAATAATGCCTGAGTGTTGGCAGGTGAATAATACCTGAGTGTTGGCAGGTGAATAATACCTGAGTGTTGGCAGGTGAATAATACCTGAGTGTTGGCAGGTGAATAATACCTGAGTGTTGGCAGGTGAATAATACCCGAGTGTTGGCAGGTGAATAATACCCGAGTGTTGGCAGGTGAATAATACCCGAGTGTTGGCAGGTGAATAATACCCGAGTGTTGGCAGGTGAATAATACCCGAGTGTTGGCAGGTGAATAATACCCGAGTGTTGGCAGGTGAATAATACCCGAGTGTTGGCAGGTGAATAATACCCGAGTGTTGGCAGGTGAATAATACCCGAGTGTTGGCAGGTGAATAATACCCGAGTGTTGGCAGGTGAATAATACCCGAGTGTTGGCAGGTGAAGTGTTGGCAGGTGAATAATACCCGAGTGTTGGCAGGTGAATAATACCCGAGTGTTGGCAGGTGAATAATACCCGAGTGTTGGCAGGTGAATAATACCCGAGTGTTGGCAGGTGAATAATACCCGAGTGTTGGCAGGTGAATAATACCCGAGTGTTGGCAGGTGAACAATACCCGAGTGTTGGCAGGTGAACAGTACCCGAGTGTTGGCAGGTGAGTGTTGGCAGGTGAATAGTACCCGAGTGTTGGCATATACCCGAGTGTTGGCAGGTGAACAATACCCGAGTGTTGGCAGGTGAACAATACCCGAGTGTTGGCAGGTGAACAATTCCCGAGTGGTGGCAGGTGAAGTGTTGGCAGGTGAAATACCCGAGTGTTGGCAGGTGAACAATACCCGAGTGTTGGCAGGTGAACAATACCCGAGTGTTGGCAGGTGAACAATACCCGAGTGTTGGCAGGTGAACAATACCCGAGTGTTGGCAGGTGAACAATACCCGAGTGTTGGCAGGTGAACAATACCCGAGTGTTGGCAGGTGAATAATACCCGAGTGTTGGCAGGTGAACAATACCCGAGTGTTGGCAGGTGAACAATACCCGAGTGTTGGCAGGTGAACAATACCCGAGTGTTGGCAGGTGAACAATACCCGAGTGTTGGCAGGTGAACAATACCCGAGTGTTGGCAGGTGAACAATACCCGAGTGTTGGCAGGTGAACAATACCCGAGTGTTGGCAGGTGAACAATACCCGAGTGTTGGCAGGTTTAATATAGAGTTAATATAGTTTATCTCAGGTGAAAAATTGCATGTTTTCTGATACTTAAAACTGTTATGTTGATTTTGTTGCTCTAACTGAAGAATATCTTTTGTGATCGGCTTCAAACCTCCATTGATGGATTGTGTAGGTGGCAGTTTTCCCAATTTTATTTCCAGTCAACAAGAGGAGGAGCTACTTACTGGAATGAGGTACAGAGGTTCGGAAGAGAGAGAAAGTTAACACATTAGAAGTGATATAGAGAGGGCGGAGTATGTGGAGAGTAAATAAGGTGGAATGAATGCTGAGCGAGTGAGAAAGAAGAGCCAGTGAGAGAGTGAGTGAGCTTTTGTCAATTAATGTTTCTGAGAATAAGAAAAGAGTTTTGGAGATGAATAAGTTCAGAGAGCCTAGGTAAGAGAACAGATGAATTTAAGAGTTTAAAATATACGAGGGGAGACAGAAAATGAGGTGGAGGTACTGGGGAAGAGGGAATATTTTGAAGACTGATTAAATGATCGTGAAGAGAAGGAAGCAGTGATATGATGCATTGGACAGGGAGGTATAACATACTGTAGGAGTGAGGAAGAGTCAGATGTGAGAGTGGGAGAGGTGTGTGAGTCAGCGGGTAGAATGAAAAACTGATAAATTAGAAGTGTGGGATTAAATGATAAAGAATTAGATAAAAAGTGGGAATCACCACAGTTGCTTTTTATTGATGACACAGTTCTTTTGTGAGATTTTGAAGAGATGTTACAAAAGATGGTGAAGGAATTTTGGAGAGTATGTTAAAGAGGAAATTAAAAGTAGACATAGGAAAGTGCAAGGTGACAAACGTACAAAGATTCAGTCAGTGAAAGATTGGATATCAGATTGAAGTGAGGAAATATAAAGGAAGTGATGTGTTAAGATATTTAGGAGATGACCTGTCAGTGGATGTGTCTGTGAGAGATGAGGTGAACCATAGAAGAAAGAGACAGACAGACAGACACAGACAGAGATGCATGCCTTGATGCATCAGTACACGCACACACAAGTACACACACACACACACACACACACACACACACACACACACACACACACACACACACACACACACACACACACACACAAGGCTCCGAGAATCTTAGTGTTGTAAGGCGTGCAGTAACAGCTAGCAGTAATCAGTGATAGTGGCAACGTCAGTGAACAATAATACGAGTGATAATTAAAGTTATTAGTTAAAAAAAGTGAGAGGAAAGCTGAAATCATACTATTTCAAAGCACAAACCGTTGTGGGTCTACTAGGCGCTGTTGCCACATTGATTCAAACGTTCATAGATCAAAGTGAGTGTGGAAGCGGGTGTTCAAGAATTACCAGCGTTTGGCTAACAAGTGAAATGTGGGGCACCATACAGTGAGAGTGACAAAGTTAATAAGCAAAAGGAGAAAGGAAAGATAAAAAATATAACAAGGGAAGGTGGCAGCAGCAGGCCTGAAGCAGTGACGTCACGACAAGTTGTGTGCCATTATACATATAAAGTGAAGTGTATATAATGTGAAGTGTATACTATCATCAGTGAAGAGTGAAATCGCGTGAGGAAGCGGGATGTATGAGAATATATGGTTATAAACATCACAGGTGAAGGATCTCCAAAATAGAGATTTAAGGCCTACATACGACGACTTTGTCATCAGCAGCTGGCAACTTGTCACTGCACCATTGCAGCGCAAGTTTCATTCGCCTATTTGTGGTTTGCATGTTGAAAGCCCTAGCTTCTGGCCTTGCATACTGTTTGATACTGGTCACTCACTCCTGCAAGCTATTACCAGAATTAGAATAGAAATAGCATAGACATAGTGAATATAGTGTTGACGAGTGTGAGGAGGTAGAGTCCAGCGAGGAGTAGAGTAGTATTACTTCCAGTAGTTATTAGCAGTAAGAATACTTAGGAAGCTAGGAAGTCCTCTCCCAATGTGAACATGGAACAGGATAATAACCAGCAATAATTGATACTTAAACCCAGACACACACACACACACACACACACATGACGAGTAACTTACTATAAGCTAGGTGGTGGGACAAGCTTTTAAGGGCAACATTGTAAGGTGTGAGGGTCAAGTCCCAGGAGGGTGGGGGTCAGATCACAAGTTGCGGCCAGTCATTACACCACACAAGTCGCCTCTCTCTCTCTCTCTCACACACACACACACACACACACACACACACACACACACACACACACACACACACACACACACACACACACATGCACACAGGGGTAGGGCAGTGTTACTACCGGTAGTTATTAGCAGTAAGAATACTTAGGAAGCTAGAAAGTCCTCTCTCAATGTGAACAAGGAATATGATAATAACCAGCAATAATTGATACTTAAATCCAGAAAGGGCAATAAGTGGAGAGAGTAGCATTATTGGGAAAGATAGATGAGACTAAATTTGAGCCTACACGACTGAGAGGTATAACGGATCTTTCAACCACACCACCTACCCCCCCTAACCATCCCTCCCTCACACACAAGCACACACACACACAAGGGTAGACACTCATAGAAGCCTTAGACCCTAGTAGCAAGTTCCACTTTTTATAACCCAGAATTACTGGTATGTGTTAGCAGTATCTCCCCCTCACACCTCCCCCATACACACGAACACACACATATATATACACACACACACACACCTGCACTAGGACAATATGGTAACTAACTAGGTGAATACACACACACACACACCACCACTTGACACAAACATGTACCCCCTCCCCTAACCACCTCTTCCCCTTCCCTAACCACCTCACCTTAGCCACCTACCCCTCCCCCAAACCACCTAACCCTTCCCCCAAACCATCTAACCCCCTCCCCCAACTACCTCTTTCCCTCCAATAATCATCCTCCCCCCCATAACCATCCATCGTCTCTCTCAAACATGTACTCCCCCCTCCCCTAACCACCTCTTCCCTTCCCTAACCACCTACCCCTCCCCCCCCAAACCATCTAACCCCTCCCCCAAACCATCTAACCCCCTCCCCCAACTACCTCCCTCCAATAACCATCCTCCCCCTCCCCCATAACCATCCATCCCCTCTCTCAAACATGTACTCCCTCTCCCCTAACCATCTCTCCCCCTTCCCTAGCCACCTACCTCTCCCCCAAATCATCTAACCCCCTCCCCCAACTACCTCTACCCCTCCAATAAGCATCCTCCCCCTCCCTCATAACCATCCATCCCCTCTCCCCCTAACCATCTATTCCCCTCCCCCTAACCACCCGTCCCCCTTCCTACTGTGGAGCAACTGGGGAACCTAGAACTAGGATGAGGACAAGGGGCTCCAAGGACGAATCTGGGAGGGAGGACTGGGAGGCAGAGCTCAAAAAAAGGGAGGAAGATTGGGGAAGGAGACTAGATGAGCTGGCAAGGAAGACGAAAGAGAGGTTAGCAGCAGAATGCAGAAGGTGGAAGCAACATGCCACAGCAGCAGAAAACAATATAGAGAGATTAGAAGAGGAGCTGAGACATCTGAAACAGCATAGAGACAAAGATATTACAGAAGTAGCATTGGCAATGGCTACATCAGACAGACAACAGGTCTGAAGGGAACATGGAAACTACACTGTATGCAGAGGTCCTGTCAAACCCACATTCAAATTCAAAGTTTATTCTCTATAAGGATTACAATGCTGAGTTTACAGAATTTGGTTATTGTGTAGTTTACATGTAGTTAAATAATGATTACAGAGTGTACCACTAGAACACCTAGCATGGCTAGGCATTTCAGGCAGAACAAAGACAGGGAGCACACTAGGACAGAATGAGAGGTTGGAAGACATTGAAGGAACTAGGACATGTGCAGGGACCTTACCAGATACCTGTGGGGGCCAGGAACAGGTGAGCAGGAAGGACAAACCAAGGAGCATAGGGGCCATAACTAGGGAAGGGACTGAAGGAACACTCCACGGAAAGGAACTAAAACACAGAGGATGCAATGGGAGTCATAGTGGGAGATGGAAAGGGAGAGATCAGTGTTTGTCTATGGGCTAGACGAAGCTAAAGGGGAAACTTATGATGAAAGAAAGCAGGAGGAGAAAAAAGCAATTGAAGGTATCATGAAGGTGATAGGCGAGGGGGACATGACCCAGGTGGCAAATTTTCGGAGAATCGGGTGGTTCACAAAGAAAAGGAATCGGCCTCTCAAAGTAATTTTCAAGGCAGAATCAACTCGAACCATGATCTTGCATGAGAAAGCACGGCTGAGAGGCAGGCAGGAGTTCATGAGTGTGTACCTCGATCGAGACAGAATACAGGACGAAAGAAAGATGATGAAAGTGAGAGTTCAAAAATGAAAGGAAAAATGGGAGGAAATGAAAAAGGAGAGCAGAATAACCCAGGATCAAATGGAAGGACAAGCACACCCCCCCAGAAACATTTGCAGAAGGACTCCAGCCACGACACCCCCAAGGCAACTGAACAATCCAAACCAACCATCACACACCGATCCCTCTGTTCCCACCCCCACACCACAGTTACAGTATTAGAACAGAAGTTGAAGGTTTGGTACACAAATGCAGATGGATTAACAAATAAACGTGAGGAATGGCAAGAAAGAATCAATGAGAAGTCCCCAGACATCATAGCAGTTACAAAAACAAAACTCACAGAGACAATAACTGATGCAATCTTCCCACCAGGATACCAGATCATGAGGAAAGATAGAAGGGGCAGAGGGGGAGGTGGGGCTGCTCTGCTCGTAAAAAACAGATAGAAATTCGAGAAAATGGAAGGCATAGATGAGACGGGAGAAAGAGACTACATAGTAGGTACACTTCAGTCTGGGGAACACAAGGTGGTCATTGCAGTGATGTATAATCCACCACAGAACTGCAGGAGGCCAAGAGAGGAATATGAAGAGAGCAACAGAGCAATGGTGGACACACTTGCTGAGGTGGCAAGAAGAGCTCACTCCAGCAGAGCAAAGTTGCTGGTTATGGGGGATTTCAACCACAGGGAGATTGACTGGGAAAACCTGGAGCCACATGGGGGTCCCGAAACATGGAGAGCCAGGATGTTGGACGTGGTGCTGGAAAATCTCATGTGCCAACATGTTAAGGACACTACCAGAGTGAGAGGGAAGGTTGAACCAGCAAGATTGGATCTTGTGTTCACCCTGGGCAGCTCAGACATTGAGGACATAAAGTATGAGAGTCCTCTAGGAGCTAGCGACCATGTTGTTCTGTGCTTTGAATACATAGTAGAGCTGCAAGTGGAGAGTAACAGGAGTTGAATGGGAAAAGCCTGACTATAAAAGAGGGGACTACATAGGGTTGAAGAACTTCCTGCGGGAGGTCCAGTGGGACAGAGAACTGGCAGGAAAGCCAGTAAACGAAATGATGGAATATGTAACGACAAAATGCAAGGAGGCAGTGGAAAGATTTATTCCCAAGGGCAACAGAAACAACGGGAAGACCAGAACGAACCCCTGGTTTACCCGACGGTGTAAGGAGGCAAACACAAAGTGCAATAGAGAATGGAAAAAGTAAGGAAGGCAGAGAACACACGAAAATAGGGAGATCAGTCGCAGAGCCAGGAACGAGTATGCACAGGTAAGGAGGGAGGCCCAGCGACAGTATGAAAATGACATAGCATCGAGAATCAAGACTGACCCGAAACTGTTGTATAGCCACATCAGGAGGAAGACAACAGTCAAAGACCAGGTGATCAGATTAAGGACAGAAGGTGGAAAACTCACAAGAAATGATCAGGAGGTATGTGAGGAGCTGAACAGGAGATTTAAGGAAGTTTTTACAGTAGAGACAGGAAGGGCTGTGGGAAGACAGCACAGAAGGGAACATCAAGAGGGAATATACCAACAAGTGTTGGATGACATACGAACAACCGAGGAGGAGGTGAAGAAGCTCCTAAGTGACCTTGATACCTCAAAGGCGATGGGACTGGACATCTCCCCATGGGTCCTTAGAGAAGGAGCAGAGATGCTGTGCATGCCTCTAACCACAATCTTCAACACATCCCTTGAAGAATTAGACACATGTGCAACTCTTGGGTATCTTTATTGAGGAAACGTTTCGCCACACAGTGGCTTCATCAGTCCATACAAAGGAGAAACTTGAACAGGAGGAGAATGAGGTAATCAATCCCTCAGCCTTGAGTCGATGTGGTCAGTCCATCAATCTTGAATAGAATACGGGATATGAGCGGAGAAGCATCTTATAAATACCCAAGAGTTGCACACATGTCTAATTCAACAACATGTCGGTTCTCTGAACCATTCGTCTAACATCCCTTGAAACTGGGCAACTACCTGAGAAATGGAAGACAGCTAATGTAGTACCCATATTTAAGAAAGGAAACAGAAACGAGGCGCTAAACTACAGACCTGTGTCTCTGATATGTATTGTGTGCAAAGTCATGGAGAAGACTATCAGGAGGAGAGTGGTCGAACACCTGGAACGGAATAAGATTATAAATGAAAACCAGCATGGGTTCATGGAAGGCAAATCTTGTATCACAAACCTCCTGGAGTTTTATGACAAGGTAACAGAAGTAAGACACGAGAGGGGTGGGTAGATTGCATTTTCCTAGACTGCAGGAAGGCCTTTGACACAGTTCCCCACAAGAGATTAGTGCAGAAGCTGGAGGATCAGGCGCATGTAACAGGGAGGGCACTGCAATGGATCAGGGAATACCTGACAGGGAGGCAGCAACGAGTCATGGTACGTGAAGACGTATCACAGTGGGCGCCTGTGACGAGCGGGGTCCCACAGGGGTCAGTTCTAGGACCAGTGCTATTTTTGATATATGTGAACGACATGATGGAAGGAATAGACTCTGAAGTGTCCCTATTCGAAGATGATGTGAAGTTGATGAGAAGAATTAAATCGGATGAGGATGAGGCAGGACTGCAAAGAGACCTGGACAGGCTGGACATGTGGTCCAGTAACTGGCTTCTCGAATTCAATCCTGCCAAATGCAAAGTCATGAAGATTGGGGAGGGGCAAAGAAGACCGCAGACAGAGTATAGGCTAGGTGGACAAAGACTACAGACCTCACTCAGGGAGAAAGACCTCGGGGTGACCATAACACCGAGCACGTCACCGGAGGCACACATCAACCAAATAACTGCTGCAGCATATGGGCGCCTGGCAAACCTGAGAATAGCGTTCCGATAACCCAGGAATCGTTCAAGACACTTTACACTGTGTATGTTAGGCCCATACTGGAGTATGCAGCACCAGTCTGGAACCCACACCTGGTCAAGCACGTCAAGAAGTTAGAGAAAGTACAAAGGTTTGCAACAAGGCTAGTCCCATAGCTCAAGGGAATGTCGTACGAGGAAAGGTTGAGGGAAATCGGACTGACGACACTGGAGGACAGAAGGGTCAGGGGAGACATGATAACGACATACAAGATACTGCGGGGAATAGACAAGGTGGACAGAGATAGGATGTTCCAGAGAGGGGACACAGGAACAAGGGGTCACAACTGGAAGCTGAAGACTCAGACGAGTCACAGGGACGTTAGGAAGTATTTCTTCAGTCATAGAGTCGTCAGGAAGTGGAATAGCCTAGCAAGTGAAGTAGTGGAGGCAGGAACCATACATAGTTTTAAGAAGAGGTATGATAAAGCTCAGGAAGCAGAGAGAGAGAGGACCTAGTAGCGATCAGTGAAGAGGCGGGGCCAGGAGCTGAGTCTCGACCCCTGCAACCACAATTAGGTGAGTACAATTAGGTGAGTAAACACACACACACACACACACACACACACACACACACACACACACACGGACGCGCGCGCACACAATGAACAGGCGGGGCCAGGAGCTGTGGCTCGACTCCTTGCAGTCACAATTAGATGAGTACACAGACACTGCTGGAAGACTGATAGGTGGGCTTCTTGTCCCATCATACCTTCATTATTGGGTTGGTAGTTCACCTTGAGTAGTACCAGAGGACAACATTAACTTTCGTACCCAGTGTGGTGAGGGAATACTTGGCACTACAACGTCAACAACTGTAGCTGCCAAATGCTTATTGGGTAAAGCAAATTTCATCACAGTTGCAAGAATGAAGGTGGAGGCTGGCACTGGTGACCTTTGTACCAGCTCCAACAAAATGCGTCACGGTAATGGTGCAGTGATTAGTGGTAACCTCATAGTATGTGTGTGTGTGTGTGTGTGTGTGTACTAGTGGTTGCAGGGGTCGATTCACAACTCCTGGCTCCGCCTCTTCACTGGTCGCTACTAGATTCACTCTCTCCCTGCTCCATGAGCTTTATCATACATTTTAAGTTATGTATGGTACCTGCCTCCACTACATCACTCTCCACTGCATCACTCACTTCCTGACAACTCCATGACTGTAAAAATACTTCCTAACATCCCTGTGACTCGTCTGAGTCTTTAGCTTCCAATTGTGACTCCTTATTGCTGTCCCATCTTTGAAACAAGCTGTCCCTATCCACCTCGTCAATTCCTCTCAGTATTTTATACGTTATCATGTCCTCCCTGTCCCTTCTGTCCTCCAGTGTCGTCAGGTAGATTTCCCTTAACCTCTCCTCGTAACACATGCCCCTTAGATCCGGAACTAGTCTTGTTGCAAACCTTTTCACTTTCTCTAATTTCTTTATGTGCTTGACCAGGTATGGGTTCCAAACTGGTGCTGTGTACTCCAGTATGGGCCTGACATACATGGTGTACAAAGTTTTGAACGAGTCCATACTGAGGTGTCGGAACGATGTTCTCAGGTTTGCCAGGCACCCACATGCTGCAACAGTTATCTGGTTGATGTGTTCCTCAGAAGATGTGCTCAGTATTAAACTCGCCCCGAGATCCTTTTCCTTGAGTGACGTTTGCAGTCTTTGACCCATCCCCCCGTAGCCTGTATTCTATTTGCAGTCTTCTTTGCCCTTCCCCTGTCGTCATGACTACACTTGGTGGGGTTAAACTCCAGGAGTCAGTTGCTGGACCAGGACTGCGGCCTGTCCAGCTGCCTTTGTAGCCCTGCCTGATCCTCGTCCACTTGAATTCTCCTCATTAGCTTCACATCGTCTGTAAACCGGGACACTTCTGAATCTATCCCTTCCGTCATGTCATTCACATATACCAGAAACAGCACTGGCCCTAGGACTGACCCTTGTGGAACCCCGCTCGTCACAGACTCTTTCTTACAGTCCAGGAAAATGCAGTTTACCCACTCGAATACACGATAACCAGCACGGTTTTCTGAAACCATGCCGGTTATCGTGTTTAAGCTCATTCCTTTCTAGGTACACCACCACGCATCTGACAATCTCCTTGACTTTTTATACTATATATGTCAGTGACACTGGTCTGTAGTTTAATGTTGCCTGTCTATCTCCTTTCCTAAAGATAGGGACTGCATTTGCTGCCTTCCACACCTCAGGTAGTCGCCCTGTTTCGATAGATGTGTTGAAGATTGTTGTTAGTGGCACACACAGTGCCTCTGCTCCCTCTCTCAGGAACCATGGAGAGATGTTGTCTGGTCCCACTGCCTTTGAGGTATCTAGTTCACTTAGCAGCCTCTTCTTCGGTTGTATGTAGCGTGTCCAGCACTTGTTGGTGTACCCTGCCATCCCGGTTTACTGGAGTCCTTTCTGTCTCCACTGTGTGTGAATACGTGCTTGCTTGCGCGTATGTATGCATGCGTACTTGCTTGCACGTG
>NC_091333.1:23510723-23545993 GCF_038502225.1 Cherax quadricarinatus | reverse complement strand
CTTTTCCAGAATAAAGACAACCAAAGTTGCACAATCGTCTCATCTCTCAACTTGGTTGACGCATCAACCATTAATTATTAAAGCCGTTCGGAGAAGGTAGACATAATATATTTAACATAAGATACTGGGAATAAAAACTTCACATTTTTACACACAAATTTGAGAGACGTTCATTTGCACACTTTAGTTTATGTCTCCAACATCGTCTAATTAGGAACCATCTATACTGAGTATATGAAGCTACGTCATTGAGGGTTTTGCAAGTTATCTCAGTCATTCCAGGATGCTGGGAATGGCGTTAGTAACTTTGTTCACAGGGTACATGTGCATACTAGTTGTTCCTAGAATGTAGTCCTAGTTACCGTACACATGCACTGATAAACTAAGACCTTGTAATATGAGCGGAAAAAAAAGAAAAGCTGCTGGTACCATCATTCTTGGTACCATTAACCTTGGTACCATTAACCTTGGCACCATCGATCTTGGTACCATCGATCTTGGTACCATCAACCATCATTGTTGGTACCATCAACCTCGGTACCACCAGCCTTGGTACCACCAGCCTTGGTACCACACGCCTTGGTACCAACAACCTTGGTACCACCAGCCTTGGTACCACAGGCCTTGGTACCACAGGCCTTGGTACCACCAACCTTGGTACCATCAACCTTGGTACCACCAACCTTGGTATCGCAGGCCTTGGTACCAACATCCTTGGTACCACCAATCTTGGTACCATCAACCTTGGTACCACCAAGTTTGGTACCACAACCTTGGTACCACCAACCTTGGTACCAACACCCTTAGTACCACCAGCCTTGGTACCACCAGCCTTGGTACCACCAACCTTGGTACCACCAACCTTGGTACCACCAACCTTGGTACCACAGGCCTTGGTACCATGAACCCTGGTACCATGAATCTTGGTACCACCAACCTTGGTACCACCAACCTATATATATATATATATATATATATATATATATATATATCCTATATACATTTACAATTATGTATGATGAGGCAAATGGAATCACAAGACACTATAAACCGTGGCGACCACCAGGGAAGGTAATTCTGCCAAGGCTACCTCACCAGTGTACCACATCGCTTCACAAGTTTGGCGGACTTCCTTGTGATTGGCTGGTTAAACCAAGGTACTGGTATAACGAGCACTTGGCTGGTACAAAGTGTTTAACTTTGCACCTGGTTCATGGGGTCTGAATTTTAACTCTTCGTATTGTGTCTTGTCTTGAATTCTTTGCCTTCGGCCTTGAGTCATGAGCCAAGTGTTGTGAACCTGGTGTAGCGAACCTTCAGTCATGACCCATGAATTTCAAGCGTTAGTTTTGACCTTGAGAGCCGAGTCATGAGTTTTGAGCTGTGAATATTGTCTTGAATCATATGTACTTTGTCTTGCCTGGTCAAGCTTGAGTCTCTGGTCTTAGTGAAGGCTGGAGAAGGACCTTGAGCAGGCTGAGTCTTAGTGAAGGCTGGAGAGGGACCCTGAGCAGGCTTAGTCTTAGTGAAGGCTGGAGAAGGACCTTGAGCAGGCTGAGTCTTAGTGAAGGCTGGAGAGGGACCTTGAGCAGGCTGAGTCTTAGTGAAGGCTGGAGAAGGACCTTGAGCAGGCTGAGTCTTAGTGAAGGCTGGAGAGGGACCTTGAGCAGGCTGAGTCTTAGTGAAGGCTGGAGAGGGACCCTGAGCAGGCTGAGTCTTAGTGAAGGCTGGAGAAGGACCTTGAGCAGGCTGAGTCTTAGTGAAGGCTGGAGAGGGACCTTGAGCAGGCTGAGTCTTAGTGAAGGCTGGAGAAGGACCTTGAGCAGGCTGAGTCTTAGTGAAGGCTGGAGAGGGACCTTGAGCAGGCTGAGTCTTAGTGAAGGTTGGAGAGGGACCTTGAGCAGGCTGAGTCTTAGTGAAGGCTGGAGAAGGACCTTGAGCAGGCTGAGTCTTAGTGAAGGCTGGAGAGGGACCTTGAGCAGGCTGAGTCTTAGTGAAGGCTGGAGAAGGACCTTGAGCAGGCTGAGTCTTAGTGAAGGCTGGAGAGGGACCTTGAGCAGGCTGAGTCTTAGTGAAGGTTGGAGAGGGACCTTGAGCAGGCTGAGTCTTAGTGAAGGCTGGAGAAGGACCTTGAGCAGGCTGAGTCTTAGTGAAGGCTGGAGAGGGACCTTGAGCAGGCTGAGTCTTAGTGAAGGCTGGAGAAGGACCTTGAGCAGGCTGAGTCTTAGTGAAGGCTGGAGAGGGACCTTGAGCAGGCTGAGTCTTAGTGAAGGTTGGAGAGGGACCTTGAGCAGGCTGAGTCTTAGTGAAGGCTGGAGAAGGACCTTGAGCAGGCTGAGTCTTAGTGAAGGCTGGAGAGGGACCTTGAGCAGGCTGAGTCTTAGTGAAGGCTGGAGAAGGACCTTGAGCAGGCTGAGTCTTAGTGAAGGCTGGAGAGGGACCTTGAGCAGGCTGAGTCTTAGTGAAGGCTGGAGAGGGACCTTGAGCAGGCTGAGTCATGAATTAATTCACACAATGCTGTTAATTATTCTCCCACACATTATACAGTACATATCACCCTCACTTAAATACTGCTATATAATTACCATCTGGCTCAGCTGACAGTGTTGTTACCACCTGGCTCAGCTGACAGTGTTGTTACCATCTGGCGTAGCTGACAGTGTTGTTACCAACTGGTGCAGCTGACATTTACTATCTGGCGCAGCTGACACTGTTGTTACCAACTGGCGCAGGTGACAGTGTTACCATCTGGTCCAGCTGACAGTGTTGTCATCTAGTCCAGCTGAAACTATTATATTGTGCAGCTGACAGTATTGTCACCATGTGCTGGTGCAGCTGACAGTATTGTCACCATGTGCTGGTGCAGCTGACAGTATTGTCACCATGTGCTGGTGCAGCTGACAGTGGTGTCACCATGTGCTGGTGCAGCTGACAGTGTTGTCACCATGTACTGGTGCAGCTGACAGTGTTGTCACCATGTGCTGGTGCAGCTGACAGTATTGTCACCATGTGCTGGTGCAGCTGACAGTGTTGTCACCATGTGCTGGTGCAGCTGACAGTGTTGTCACCATGCACTGGTGCAGCTGACAGTATTGTCACCAAGTACTGGTGCAGTTGACAATGTTGTCACCATGTACTGGATCAGCTGACAGTATTGTCACCATGTACTGGTGCAGCTGACAGTGTTGTCACCATGTACTGGTGCAGCTGACAGTGTTGTCACCATGT
This sequence comes from Cherax quadricarinatus, assembly GCF_038502225.1. Taxonomy (NCBI): domain Eukaryota; kingdom Metazoa; phylum Arthropoda; class Malacostraca; order Decapoda; family Parastacidae; genus Cherax; species Cherax quadricarinatus. The sequence continues at coordinate 23,542,765 of NC_091333.1, read as the reverse complement.
ACTGGTGCAGCTGACAGTGTTGTCACCATGTACTGGTGCAGCTGACAGTGTTGTCGCCATGTACTGGTGCAGCTGATAGTGTTGCCACCATGTACTGGTGCAGCTGACAGTGTTGTCGCCATGTACTGGTGCAGCTGATAGTGTTGCCACCATGTACTGGTGCAGCTGACAGTGTTGTCACCATGTACTGGTGCAGCTGACAGTGTTGTCGCCATGTACTGGTGCAGCTGACAGTGTTGTCGCCATGTACTGGTGCAGCTGATAGTGTTGTCACCATGTACTGGTGCAGCTGACAGTGTTGTCACCATGTACTGGTGCAGCTGACAGTGTTGTCACCATGTACTGGTGCAGCTGACAGTGTTGTCGCCATGTACTGGTGCAGCTGATAGTGTTGCCACCATGGGCTGGTGCAGCTGATAGTGTTGCCACCATGGGCTGGTGCAGCTGACAGTGTTGGCACCATCAACTGGTGCTGGTGACAGTGTTGGCACCATCAACTGGTGCTGGTGACAGTGTTGGCACCATCAACTGGTGCTAGTGACAGTGTTGGCACCATCAACTGGTGCTGGTGACAGTGTTGGCACCATCAACTGGTGCTGGTGACAGTGTTGGCACCATCAACTGGTGCTGGTGACAGTGTTGGCACCATCAACTGGTGCTAGTGACAGTGTTGGCACCATCAACTGGTGCTGGTGACAGTGTTGGCACCATCAACTGGTGCTGGTGACAGTGTTGGCACCATCAACTGGTGCTGGTGACAGTGTTGGCACCATCAATTGGTGCTGGTGACAGTGTTGGCACCATCAATTGGTGCTGGTGACAGTGTTGGCACCATCAATTGGTGCTGGTGACAGTGTTGGCACCATCAACTGGTGCTAGTGACAGTGTTGGCACCATCAACTGGTGCTGGTGACAGTGTTGGCACCATCAACTGGTGCTGGTAACAGTGTTGGCACCATCAACTGGTGCTAGTGACAGTGTTGGCACCATCAACTGGTGCTGGTAACAGTGTTGGCACCATCAACTGGTGCTGGTAACAGTGTTGGCACCATCAACTGGTGCTGGTAACAGTGTTGGCACCATCAACTGGTGCTGGTAACAGTGTTGGCACCATCAACTGGTGCTAGTGAGTGTTGTCACCACCATTGTCTCTTTCACCACTTATTAAGGAACTCCCTTAGCTCAGGAGGAGGAGGCCTGGTCACAGACCGGGCCGCGGGGGCGTTGACCACCGGAACTCTCTCCAGGTAAACTCCAGTGGCAGTGTGCACATCTCACAACTGAAGGACCAAGTTTCGATCTTGTGTGGGGGCAAGAATCAAGGTTAACTTACTTTTGTTGGTCGCATCCTGGGGGAGAGGTCCAAAGGGCTCCTGTGGAAACACTGTCATACTGATTAACTTCATAAAGTTATTCTGAGGTAGTATCATCTCTCTTGGTTAATACCTCACTGAGGTAGTATCATCTCTCTTGGTTAATACCTCACTGAGGTAGTATCATCTCTCTTGGTTAATACCTCACTGAGGTAGTATCATCTCTCTTGGTTAATACCTCACTGAGGTAGTATCATCTCTCTTGGTTAATACCTCACTGAGGTAGTATCATCTCTCTTGGTTAATACCTCACTGAGGTAGTATCATCTCTCTTGGTTAATACCTCACTGAGGTAGTATCATCTCTCTTGGTTAATACCTCACTGAGGTAGTATCATCTCTCTTGGTTAATACCTCACTGAGGTACTATCATCTCTCTTGGTTAATACCTCACTGAGGTAGTATCATCTCTCTTGGTTAATACCTCACTGAGGTAGTATCATCTCTCTTGGTTAATACCTCACTGAGGTAGTATCATCTCTCTTGGTTAATACCTCACTGAGGTAGTATCATCTCTCTTGGTTAATACCTCACTGAGGTAGTATCATCTCTCTTGGTTAATACCTCACAGAGGTACTATCATCTCTCTTGGTTAATACCTCACTGAGGTAGTATCATCTCTCTTGGTTAATACCTCACTGAGGTAGTATCATCTCTCTTGGTTAATACCTCACTGAGGTAGTATCATCTCTCTTGGTTAATACCTCACAGAGGTACTATCATCTCTCTTGGTTAATACCTCACTGAGGTAGTATCATCTCTCTTGGTTAATACCTCACTGAGGTACTATCATCTCTCTTGGTTAATACCTCACTGAGGTACTATCATCTCTCTTGGTTAATACCTCACTGAGGTAGTATCATCTCTCTTGGTTAATACCTCACTGAGGTAGTATCATCTCTCTTGGTTAATACCTCACTGAGGTAGTATCATCTCTCTTGGTTAATACCTCACTGAGGTAGTATCATCTCTCTTGGTTAATACCTCACTGAGGTAGTATCATCTCTCTTGGTTAATACCTCACAGAGGTACTATCATCTCTCTTGGTTAATACCTCACTGAGGTAGTATCATCTCTCTTGGTTAATACCTCACTGAGGTAGTATCATCTCTCTTGGTTAATACCTCACTGAGGTAGTATCATCTCTCTTGGTTAATACCTCACAGAGGTACTATCATCTCTCTTGGTTAATACCTCACTGAGGTAGTATCATCTCTCTTGGTTAATACCTCACTGAGGTAGTATCATCTCTCTTGGTTAATACCTCACTGAGATAGTATCATCTCTCTTGGTTAATACCTCACTGAGGTAGTATCATCTCTCTTGGTTAATACCTCACTGAGGTAGTATCATCTCTCTTGGTTAATACCTCACTGAGGTAGTATCATCTCTCTTGGTTAATACCTCACTGAGGTAGTATCATCTCTCTTGGTTAATACCTCACTGAGGTAGTATCATCTCTCTTGGTTAATACCTCACAGAGGTACTATCATCTCTCTTGGTTAATACCTCACTGAGGTAGTATCATCTCTCTTGGTTAATACCTCACTGAGGTAGTATCATCTCTCTTGGTTAATACCTCACTGAGATAGTATCATCTCTCTTGGTTAATACCTCACTGAGGTAGTATCATCTCTCTTGGTTAATACCTCACTGAGATAGTATCATCTCTCTTGGTTAATACCTCACTGAGGTAGTATCATCTCTCTTGGTTAATACCTCACTGAGGTAGTATCATCTCTCTTGGTTAATACCTCACTGAGGTAGTATCATCTCTCTTGGTTAATACCTCACTGAGGTAGTATCATCTCTCTTGGTTAATACCTCACTGAGGTAGTATCATCTCTCTTGGTTAATACCTCACTGAGGTAGTATCATCTCTCTTGGTTAATACCTCACTGAGGTAGTATCATCTCTCTTGGTTAATACCTCACTGAGGTAGTATCATCTCTCTTGGTTAATACCTCACTGAGGTAGTATCATCTCTCTTGGTTAATACCTCACTGAGATAGTATCATCTCTCTTGGTTAATACCTCACTGAGATAGTATCATCTCTCTTGGTTAATACCTCACTTAGGTAGTATCATCTCTCTTGGTTAATACCTCACTGAGATAGTATCATCTCTCTTGGTTAATACCTCACTGAGATAGTATCATCTCTCTTGGTTAATACCTCACTGAGGTAGTATCATCTCTCTTGGTTAATACCTCACTGAGGTAGTATCATCTCTCTTGGTTAATACCTCACTGAGGTAGTATCATCTCTCTTGGTTAATACCTCACTGAGGTAGTATCATCTCTCTTGGTTAATACCTCACTGAGGTAGTATCATCTCTCTTGGTTAATACCTCACTGAGGTAGTATCATCTCTCTTGGTTAATACCTCACTGAGGTAGTATCATCTCTCTTGGTTAATACCTCACTGAGGTAGTATCATCTCTCTTGGTTAATACCTCACTGAGGTAGTATCATCTCTCTTGGTTAATACCTCACTGAGGTAGTATCATCTCTCTTGGTTAATACCTCACTGAGGTAGTATCATCTCTCTTGGTTAATACCTCACTGAGGTACTATCATCTCTCTTGGTTAATACCTCACTGAGGTAGTATCATCTCTCTTGGTTAATACCTCACTGAGGTAGTATCATCTCTCTTGGTTAATACCTCACTGAGGTAGTATCATCTCTCTTGGTTAATACCTCACTGAGGTACTATCATCTCTCTTGGTTAATACCTCACTGAGGTAGTATCATCTCTCTTGGTTAATACCTCACTGAGGTACTATCATCTCTCTTGGTTAATACCTCACTGAGGTACTATCATCTCTCTTGGTTAATACCTCACTGAGATACTATCATCTCTCTTGGATAATACCTCACTGAGGTACTATCATCTCTCTTGGTTAATACCTCACAGAGGTACTATCATCTCTCTTGGTTAATACCTCACTGAGGTAGTATCATCTCTCTTGGTTAATACCTCACTGAGGTAGTATCATCTCTCTTGGTTAATACCTCACTGAGATAGTATCATCTCTCTTGGTTAATACCTCACTGAGGTAGTATCATCTCTCTTGGTTAATACCTCACTGAGGTAGTATCATCTCTCTTGGTTAATACCTCACTGAGGTAGTATCATCTCTCTTGGTTAATACCTCACTGAGATAGTATCATCTCTCTTGGTTAATACCTCACTGAGATAGTATCATCTCTCTTGGTTAATACCTCACTTAGGTAGTATCATCTCTCTTGGTTAATACCTCACTGAGATAGTATCATCTCTCTTGGTTAATACCTCACTGAGATAGTATCATCTCTCTTGGTTAATACCTCACTGAGGTAGTATCATCTCTCTTGGTTAATACCTCACTGAGGTAGTATCATCTCTCTTGGTTAATACCTCACTGAGGTAGTATCATCTCTCTTGGTTAATACCTCACTGAGGTAGTATCATCTCTCTTGGTTAATACCTCACTGAGGTAGTATCATCTCTCTTGGTTAATACCTCACTGAGGTAGTATCATCTCTCTTGGTTAATACCTCACTGAGGTAGTATCATCTCTCTTGGTTAATACCTCACTGAGGTAGTATCATCTCTCTTGGTTAATACCTCACTGAGGTAGTATCATCTCTCTTGGTTAATACCTCACTGAGGTAGTATCATCTCTCTTGGTTAATACCTCACTGAGGTAGTATCATCTCTCTTGGTTAATACCTCACTGAGGTACTATCATCTCTCTTGGTTAATACCTCACTGAGGTAGTATCATCTCTCTTGGTTAATACCTCACTGAGGTAGTATCATCTCTCTTGGTTAATACCTCACTGAGGTAGTATCATCTCTCTTGGTTAATACCTCACTGAGGTACTATCATCTCTCTTGGTTAATACCTCACTGAGGTAGTATCATCTCTCTTGGTTAATACCTCACTGAGGTACTATCATCTCTCTTGGTTAATACCTCACTGAGGTACTATCATCTCTCTTGGTTAATACCTCACTGAGATACTATCATCTCTCTTGGATAATACCTCACTGAGGTACTATCATCTCTCTTGGTTAATACCTCACAGAGGTACTATCATCTCTCTTGGTTAATACCTCACTGAGGTACTATCATCTCTCTTGGTTAATACCTCACTGAGGTACTATCATCTCTCTTGGTTAATGCCTCACTGAGGTAGTATCATCTCTCTTCGTTAATACCTCACTGAGGTAGTATCATCACTCGTGGTTAATACCTCACTGAGGTAGTATCATCACTCGTGGTTAATACCTCACTGAGGTAGTATCATCACTCGTGGGTAATACCTCACTGAGGTAATATCACTCGTGGTTAATACCTCACTGAGGTATCATCACTCGTGGTTAATACCTCACTGAGGTATCATCACTCGTGGTTAATACCTCACTGAGGTAGTATCATCACTCGTGGTTAATACCTCACTGAGGTATTAACCACGAGTGATGATACTACCTCAGTGAGGTATTAACCACGAGTGATGATACTACCTCAGTGAGGTATTAACCACGAGTGATATTACCTCAGTGAGGTATTACCCACGAGTGATGATACTACCTCAGTGAGGTATTAACCACGAGTGATGATACTACCTCAGTGAGGTATTAACCACGAGTGATGATACTACCTCATTGAGGTATTAACGAAGAGAGATGATACTACCTCAGTGAGGCATTAACCAAAGAGAGGTGATAGTACCTCAGTGAGGTATTAACCAAGAGAGATGATAGTACCTCAGTGAGGTATTAACCAAGAGAGATGATAGTACCTCTGTGAGGTATTAACCAAGAGAGATGATACTACCTCAGTGAGGTATTAACCACGAGTGATGATACTACCTCAATGAGGTATTAACCACGAGTGATGATACCTCAGTGAGGTATTAACCACGAGTGATATTACCTCAGTGAGGTATTAACCACGAGTGATGATACTACCTCAGTGAGGTATTAACCACGAGTGATGATACTACCTCAGTGAGGTATTAACCACGAGTGATGATACTACCTCAGTGAGGTATTAACCACGAGTGATGATACTACCTCACTGAGGTATTAACCACGAGTGAAGATACTACCTCAGTGAGGTATTAACCACGAGTGATGATACTACCTCAGTGAGGTATTAACGAAGAGAGATGATACTACATCAGTGAGGTATTAACCAAAGAGAGATGATAGTACCTCACTGAGGTAGTATCATCTCTCTTGGTTAATACCTCACTGAGGTACTATCATCTCTCTTGGTTAATACCTCACTGAGGTACTATCATCTCTCTTGGTTAATACATCACTGAGGAACTATCATCTCTCTTGGTTAATACCTCACTGAGGTACTATCATCTCTCTTGGTTAATACATCACTGAGGTACTATCATCTCTCTTGGTTAATACATCACTGAGGAACTATCATCTCTCTTGGTTAATACCTCACTGAGGTACTATCATCTCTCTTGGTTAATACCTCACAGAGGTACTATCATCTCTCTTGGTTAATACCTCACAGAGGTACTATCATCTCTCTTGGTTAATACCTCACTGAGGTACTATCATCTCTCTTTGGTTAATACCTCACTGAGGTAGTATCATCACTCGTGGTTAATACCTCACTGAGGTAGTATCATCATTCGTGGTTAATACCTCACTGAGGTAGTATCATCACTCGTGGTTAATACCTCACTGAGGTAGTATCATCACTCGTGGTTAATACCTCACTGAGGTAGTATCATCACTCGTGGTTAATACCTCACTGAGGTAGTATCATCACTCGTGGTTAATACCTCACTGAGGTAATATCACTCGTGGTTAATACCTCACTGAGATATCATCACTCGTGGTTAATACCTCAATGAGGTATCATCACTCGTGGTTAATACCTCAATGAGGTATCATCACTCGTGGTTAATACCTCACTGAGGTAATATCATCACTCGTGGTTAATACCTCACTGATGTAATATCTTCACTCGTGGTTAATACCTCACTGAGGTAGTATCATCACTCGTGGTTAATACCTCACTGAGGTAGTATCATCACTCGTGGTTAATACCTCACTGAGGTAGTATCATCACTCGTGGTTAATACCTCACTGAGGTAATATCACTCGTGGTTAATACCTCACTGAGGTAATATCATCACTCGTGGTTAATACCTCACTGAGGTAATATCATCACTCGTGGTTAATACCTCACTGAGGTAGTATCATCTCTCGTGGTTAATACCTCACTGAGGTAGTATCATCTCCCGGGGTTAATACCTCACTGACATAGTATCATCTCTCTTGGTTAATACCTCACTGACGTAGTATCATCTCTCTTGGTTAATACCTCACTGAGGTAGTATCATTTCTCGTGGTTAATACCTCATTGAGGTAGTATCTTTCGTGGTTAATACCTCACTGAGGTAGTATCTCCAGGGGTTAATACCTCACTGAGGTAGTATCATCTCTCGTGGCTCATACCTCACTGAGTAGTACCGTCCCCAGGGGTTAATACCTCACTGAGGTAGTATCACCCGGAGTTAATACCTCACTAAGTTAGTATCACCCGGGGTTAATACCTCACTGAGGTTTCACCCGAGGTTTATACCTCACTGAGGTAGTATCTCTCGTGGTTAATACCTCACTGAGGTAGTACCGTCTCCGGGGGTTAATACCTCACTGAGGTAGTACCTCCCCGGGTTAATACCTCACTGAGGTAGTACCTCCCCGGGTTAATACCTCACTGGGGTAGTACCTCCCCGGGTTAATACCTCACTGAGGTAGTACCTCCCCGGGTTAATACCTCACTGAGGTAGTACCTCCCCGGGTTAGTACCTCACTGAGGTAGTACCTCCCCGGGTTAGTACCTCACTGGGGTAGTACCTCCCCGGGTTAGTACCTCACTGAGGTAGTACGTCCCCGGGTTAATACCTCACTGAGGTAGTACCTCCTCGGGTTAATACCTCACTGAGGTAGTGCCTCCCCGGGTTAATACCTCACTGAGGTAGTGCCTCCCCGAGTTAATACCTCACTGAGGTAGTGCCTCCCCGGGTTAATACCTCACTGAGGTAGTGCCTCCCCGGGTTAATACCTCACTGAGGTAGTGCCTCCCCGGGTTAATACCTCACTGAGGTAGTGCCTCCCCGGGTTAATACCTCACTGAGGTAGTGCCTCCCCGGGTTAATACCTCACTGAGGTAGTGCCTCCCCGGGTTAATACCTCACTGAGGTAGTACCTCCCCGGGTTAATACCTCACTGGGGTAGTACCTCCCCGGGTTAATACCTCATTGGGGTAGTACCTACCCGGGTTAATACCTCACTGAGGTAGTACCTCCCCGGGTTAATACCTCACTGAGGTAGTACCTACCCGGGTTAATACCTCACTGAGGTAGTACCTACCCGGGTTAATACCTCACTGAGGTAGTACCTCCCCGGGTTAATACCTCACTGAGGCAGTACCTCCCCGGGTTAATACCTCACTGAGGCAGTACCTACCCGGGTTAATACCTCATTGAGGTAGTACCTACCCGGGTTAATACCTCACTGAGGTAGTACCTACCCGGGTTAATACCTCACTGAGGTAGTACCTCCCCGGGTTAATACCTCACTGAGGTAGTACCTCCCCGGGTTAATACCTCACTGAGGTAGTACCTCCCCGGGTTAATACCTCACTGAGGTAGTACCTCCCCGGGTTAATACCTCACTGAGGTAGTACCTCCCCGGGTTAATACCTCACTGAGGTAGTACCTACCCGGGTTAATACCTCACTGAGGTAGTACCTACCCGGATTAATACCTCACACTATAAAGTTTGAACGTATACGTCGCCTGTTAGTAATATTTTTCTTCTCTTAATCACCATCACGAGAAGATGTACAAGTTATACCTCACTCCCATGTACAGATGTACAAGTTATACCTCACTCCCATGTACAGATGTACAAGTTATACCTCACTCCCATGTACAGATGTACACGTTATACCTCACTCCCATGTACAGATGTACAAGTTATAACTCACTCCCATGTACAGATGTACAAGTTATACCTCACTCCCATGTACAGATGTACAAGTTATACCTCACTCCCATGTACAGATGTGCAAGTTATACCTCACTCCCATGTACAGATGTACAAGTTATACCTCACTCCCATGTACAGATGTACAAGTTATACCTCACTCCCGTGTACAGATGTACAAGTTATAACTCACTCCCATGTACAGATGTACAAGTTATACCTCACTCCCATGTACAGATGTACAAGTTATACCTCACTCCCATGTACAGATGTACAAGTTATAACTCACTCCCATGTACAGATGTACAAGTTATACCTCACTCCCATGTACAGATGTACAAGTTATACCTCACTCCCAAGTACAGATGTACAAGTTGTACCTCACTCCCATGTACAGATGTACAAGTTGTACCTCACTCCCATGTACAGATGTACAAGTTATAACTCACTCCCATGTACAGATGTACAAGTTATAACTCACTCCCAGGTACAGATGTTCAAGTTATAACTCACTCCCATGTACAGATGTTCAAGTTATAACTCACTCCCATGTACAGATGTACAAGTTATAACTCACTCCCATGTACAGATGTACAAGTTATACCTCACTCCCATGTACAGATGTACAAGTTATACCTCCCATGTACAGATGTACAAGTTATACCTCACTCCCATGTACAGATGTACAAGTTGTACCTCACTCCCATGTACAGATGTACAAGTTATACCTCACTCCCATGTACAGATGTACAAGTTATAACTCACTCCCATGTACAGATGTACAAGTTATAACTCACTCCCATGTACATATGTACAAGTTATACCTCACTCCCATGTACAGATGTTCAAGTTATAACTCACTCCCATGTACAGATGTTCAAGTTATAACTCACTCCCATGTACAGATGTTCAAGTTATAACTCACTCCCATGTACAGATGTTCAAGTTATACCTCACTCCCATGTACAGATGTACAAGTTATACCTCACTCCCATGTACAGATGTGCAAGTTATACCTCACTCCCATGTACAGATGTACAAGTTATACCTCACTCCCATGTACAGATGTACAAGTTATACCTCACTCCCATGTACAGATGTACAAGTTATAACTCACTCCCATGTACAGATGTACAAGTTATACCTCACTCCCATGTACAGATGTACAAGTTATACCTCACTCCCATGTACAGATGTACAAGTTATAACTCACTCCCATGTACAGATGTACAAGTTATACCTCACTCCCATGTACAGATGTACAAGTTATACCTCACTCCCATGTACAGATGTACAAGTTGTACCTCACTCCCATGTACAGATGTACAAGTTATACCTCACTCCCATGTACATATGTACAAGTTATAACTCACTCCCATGTACAGATGTACAAGTTATAACTCACTCCCATGTACAGATGTACAAGTTATACCTCACTCCCATGTACAGATGTACAAGTTATACCTCACTCCCATGTACAGATGTACAAGTTATAACTCACTCCCATGTACAGATGTACAAGTTATAACTCCCATGTACAGATGTTCAAGTTATAACTCACTCCCATGTACAGATGTTCAAGTTATAACTCACTCCCATGTACAGATGTACAAGTTATAACTCACTCCCATGTACAGATGTACAAGTTATACCTCACTCCCATGTACAGATGTACAAGTTATACCTCACTCCCATGTACAGATGTACAAGTTATACCTCACTCCCATGTACAGATGTACAAGTTGTACCTCACTCCCATGTACAGATGTACAAGTTATACCTCACTCCCATGTACAGATGTACAAGTTATAACTCACTCCCATGTACAGATGTACAAGTTATAACTCACTCCCATGTACAGATGTACAAGTTATACCTCACTCCCATGTACAGATGTTCAAGTTATAACTCACTCCCATGTACAGATGTTCAAGTTATAACTCACTCCCATGTACAGATGTTCAAGTTATAACTCACTCCCATGTACAGATGTTCAAGTTATAACTCACTCCCATGTACAGATGTTCAAGTTATAACTCACTCCCATGTACAGATGTTCAAGTTATACCTCACTCCCATGAACAGATGTACAAGTTATAACTCACTCCCATGTACAGATGTACAAGTTATAACTCACTCCCATGTACAGATGTTCAAGTTATAACTCATTCCCATGTACAGATGTTCAAGTTATACCTCACTCCCATGTACAGATGTTCAAGTTATAACTCACTCCCATGTACAGATGTTCAAGTTATACCTCACTCCCATGTACAGATGTACAAGTTATAACTCCCATGTACAGATGTACAAGTTATAACTCACTCCCATGTACAGATGTACAAGTTATACCTCACTCAAATGTACAGATGTACAAGTTATAACTCACTCCCATGTACAGATGTACAAGTTATAACTCACTCCCATGTACAGATGTACAAGTTATACCTCACTCCCATGTACAGATGTACAAGTTATAACTCACTCCCATGTACAGATGTACAAGTTATACCTCACTCCCATGTACAGATGTACAAGTTATAACTCACTCCCATGTACAGATGTACAAGTTATAACTCACTCCCATGTACAGATGTACAAGTTATACCTCACTCCCATGTACAGATGTACAAGTTATACCTCACTCCCATGTACAGATGTATAAGTTATACCTCACTCCCATGTACAGATGTACAAGTTATAACTCACTCCCATGTACAGATGTACAAGTTATAACTCACTTCCATGTACAGATGTACAAGTTATACCTCACTCCCATGTACAGATGTACAAGTTATAACTCACTCCCATGTACAGATGTACAAGTTATACCTCACTCCCATGTACAGATGTACAAGTTATAACTCCCATGTACAGATGTACAAGTTATAACTCACTCCCATGTACAGATGTACAAGTTATACCTCACTCCCATGTACAGATGTACAAGTTATAACTCCCATGTACAGATGTACAAGTTATACCTCACTCCCATGTACAGATGTACAAGTTATAACTCACTCCCATGTACAGATGTACAAGTTATACCTCACTCCCATGTACAGATGTACAAGTTATAACTCACTCCCATGTACAGATGTACAAGTTATACCTCACTCCCATGTACAGATGTACAAGTTATAACTCCCATGTACAGATGTACAAGTTATACCTCACTCTCATGTACAGATGTACAAGTTATACCTCACTCCCATGTACAGATGTACAAGTTATACCTCACTCCCATGTACAGATGTACAAGTTATAACTCACTCCCATGTACAGATGTACAAGTTATAACTCACTCCCATGTACAGATGTACAAGTTATACCTCACTCCCATGTACAGATGTACAAGTTATACCTCACTCCCATGTACAGATGTACAAGTTATAACTCACTCCCATGTACAGATGTACAAGTTATAACTCACTCCCATGTACAGATGTACAAGTTATACCTCACTCCCATGTACAGATGTACAAGTTATAACTCACTCCCATGTACAGATGTACAAGTTATAACTCACTCCCATGTACAGATGTACAAGTTATACCTCACTCCCATGTACAGATGTACAAGTTATACCTCACTCCCATGTACAGATGTACAAGTTATAACTCACTCCCATGTACAGATGTACAAGTTATACCTCACTCCCATGTACAGATGTACAAGTTATACCTCACTCCCATGTACAGATGTACAAGTTATACCTCACTCCCATGTACAGATGTACAAGTTATAACTCACTCCCATGTACAGATGTACAAGTTATAACTCACTCCCATGTACAGATGTACAAGTTATAACTCACTCCCATGTACAGATGTACAAGTTATAACTCACTCCCATGTACAGATGTACAAGTTATAACTCACTCCCATGTACAGATGTACAAGTTATACCTCACTCCCATGTACAGATGTACAAGTTATAACTCACTCCCATGTACAGATGTACAAGTTATAACTCACTCCCATGTACAGATGTACAAGTTATAACTCACTCCCATGTACAGATGTACAAGTTATAACTCACTCCCATGTACAGATGTACAAGTTATAACTCACTCCCATGTACAGATGTACAAGTTATACCTCACTCCCATGTACAGATGTACAAGTTATAACTCACTCCCATGTACAGATGTACAAGTTATAACTCACTCCCATGTACAGATGTACAAGTTATACCTCACTCCCATGTACAGATGTACAAGTTATACCTCACTCCCATGTACAGATGTACAAGTTATACCTCACTCCCATGTACAGATGTACAAGTTATAACTCACTCCCATGTACAGATGTACAAGTTATAACTCACTCCCATGTACAGATGTACAAGTTATACCTCACTCCCATGTACAGATGTACAAGTTATAACTCACTCCCATGTACAGATGTACAAGTTATAACTCACTCCCATGTACAGATGTACAAGTTATACCTCACTCCCATGTACAGATGTACAAGTTATACCTCACTCCCATGTACAGATGTACAAGTTATAACTCACTCCCATGTACAGATGTACAAGTTATAACTCACTCCCATGTACAGATGTACAAGTTATACCTCACTCCCATGTACAGATGTACAAGTTATAACTCACTCCCATGTACAGATGTACAAGTTATAACTCACTCCCATGTACAGATGTACAAGTTATAACTCACTCCCATGTACAGATGTACAAGTTATAACTCACTCCCATGTACAGATGTACAAGTTATACCTCACTCCCATGTACAGATGTACAAGTTATAACTCACTCCCATGTACAGATGTACAAGTTATACCTCACTCCCATGTACAGATGTACAAGTTATACCTCACTCCCATGTACAGATGTACAAGTTGTACCTCACTCCCATGTACAGATGTACAAGTTATACCTCACTCCCATGTACAGATGTACAAGTTATAACTCACTCCCATGTACAGATGTACAAGTTATAACTCACTCCCATGTACAGATGTACAAGTTATACCTCACTCCCATGTACAGATGTACAAGTTATACCTCACTCCCATGTACAGATGTACAAGTTATAACTCACTCCCATGTACAGATGTACAAGTTATAACTCCCATGTACAGATGTTCAAGTTATAACTCACTCCCATGTACAGATGTTCAAGTTATAACTCACTCCCATGTACAGATGTACAAGTTATAACTCACTCCCATGTACAGATGTACAAGTTATACCTCACTCCCATGTACAGATGTACAAGTTATACCTCACTCCCATGTACAGATGTACAAGTTATACCTCACTCCCATGTACAGATGTACAAGTTGTACCTCACTCCCATGTACAGATGTACAAGTTATACCTCACTCCCATGTACAGATGTACAAGTTATAACTCACTCCCATGTACAGATGTACAAGTTATAACTCACTCCCATTTACAGATGTACAAGTTATACCTCACTCCCATGTACAGATGTTCAAGTTATAACTCACTCCCATGTACAGATGTTCAAGTTATAACTCACTCCCATGTACAGATGTTCAAGTTATAACGCACTCCCATGTACAGATGTTCAAGTTATAACTCACTCCCATGTACAGATGTTCAAGTTATAACTCACTCCCATGTACAGATGTTCAAGTTATACCTCACTCCCATGAACAGATGTACAAGTTATAACTCACTCCCATGTACAGATGTACAAGTTATAACTCACTCCCATGTACAGATGTTCAAGTTATAACTCATTCCCATGTACAGATGTTCAAGTTATACCTCACTCCCATGTACAGATGTTCAAGTTATAACTCACTCCCATGTACAGATGTTCAAGTTATACCTCACTCCCATGTACAGATGTACAAGTTATAACTCACTCCCATGTACAGATGTACAAGTTATAACTCACTCCCATGTACAGATGTACAAGTTATACCTCACTCAAATGTACAGATGTACAAGTTATAACTCACTCCCATGTACAGATGTACAAGTTATAACTCACTCCCATGTACAGATGTACAAGTTATACCTCACTCCCATGTACAGATGTACAAGTTATAACTCACTCCCATGTACAGATGTACAAGTTATACCTCACTCCCATGTACAGATGTACAAGTTATAACTCACTCCCATGTACAGATGTACAAGTTATAACTCACTCCCATGTACAGATGTACAAGTTATACCTCACTCCCATGTACAGATGTACAAGTTATACCTCACTCCCATGTACAGATGTATAAGTTATACCTCACTCCCATGTACAGATGTACAAGTTATAACTCACTCCCATGTACAGATGTACAAGTTATAACTCACTCCCATGTACATATGTACAAGTTATACCTCACTCCCATGTACAGATGTACAAGTTATAACTCACTCCCATGTACAGATGTACAAGTTATACCTCACTCCCATGTACAGATATACAAGTTATAACTCCCATGTACAGATGTACAAGTTATAACTCACTCCCATGTACAGATGTACAAGTTATACCTCACTCCCATGTACAGATGTACAAGTTATAACTCACTCCCATGTACAGATGTACAAGTTATACCTCACTCCCATGTACAGATGTACAAGTTATAACTCACTCCCATGTACAGATGTACAAGTTATAACTCACTCCCATGTACAGATGTACAAGTTATAACTCACTCCCATGTACAGATGTACAAGTTATACCTCACTCCCATGTACAGATGTACAAGTTATACCTCACTCCCATGTACAGATGTACAAGTTATAACTCACTCCCATGTACAGATGTACAAGTTATAACTCACTCCCATGTACAGATGTACAAGTTATACCTCACTCCCATGTACAGATGTACAAGTTATACCTCACTCCCATGTACAGATGTACAAGTTATAACTCACTCCCATGTACAGATGTACAAGTTATAACTCACTCCCATGTACAGATGTACAAGTTATAACTCACTCCCATGTACAGATGTACAAGTTATAACTCACTCCCATGTACAGATGTACAAGTTATAACTCACTCCCATGTACAGATGTACAAGTTATAACTCACTCCCATGTACAGATGTACAAGTTATAACTCACTCCCATGTACAGATGTACAAGTTATAACTCACTCCCATGTACAGATGTACAAGTTATAACCTCACTCCCATGTACAGATGTACAAGTTATAACTCACTCCCATGTACAGATGTACAAGTTATAACTCACTCCCAGATGTACAAGTTATAACTCATGTACAGATGTACAAGTTATAACTCACTCCCATGTACAGATGTACAAGTTATAACTCCCATGTACAGATGTACAAGTTATACCTCACTCCCATGTACAGATGTACAAGTTATAACTCACTCCCATGTACAGATGTACAAGTTATAACTCACTCCCATGTACAGATGTACAAGTTATACCTCACTCCCATGTACAGATGTACAAGTTATAACTCGCTCCCATGTACAGATGTACAAGTTATAACTCACTCCCATGTACAGATGTACAAGTTATACCTCACAGATGTACAAGTTATAACTCACTGTACAGATGTACAAGTTATAACTCACTCCCATGTACAGATGTACAAGTTATAACTCACTCCCATGTACAGATGTACAAGTTATAACTCCCATGTACAGATGTACAAGTTATAACTCACTCCCATGTACAGATGTACAAGTTATAACTCACTCCCATGTACAGATGTACAAGTTATAACTCACTCCCATGTACAGATGTACAAGTTATAACTCACTCCCATGTACAGATGTACAAGTTATAACTCACTCCCATGTACAGATGTACAAGTTATAACTCACTCACTCCCATGTACAGATGTACAAGTTATACCTCACTCCCATGTACAGATGTACAAGTTGTAACTCACTCCCATGTACAGATGTACAAGTTATAACTCACTCCCATGTACAGATGTACAAGTTATAACTCACTCCCATGTACAGATGTACAAGTTATAACTCACTCCCATGTACAGATGTACAAGTTATAACTCACTCCCATGTACAGATGTACAGATGTTATAACTCACTCCCATGTACAGATGTACAAGTTATAACTCACTCCCATGTACAGATGTACAAGTTATAACTCACTCCCATGTACAGATGTACAAGTTATACCTCACTCCCATGTACAGATGTACAAGTTATAACTCACTCCCATGTACAGATGTACAAGTTATACCTCACTCCCACAGATGTACAAGTTATAACTCACTCCCATGTACAGATGTACAAGTTATAACTCACTCCCATGTACAGATGTACAAGTTATAACTCACTCCCATGTACAGATGTACAAGTTATAACTCACTCCCATGTACAGATGTACAAGTTATAACTCACTCCCATGTACAGATGTACAAGTTATACCTCACTCCCTCACTGTACAGATGTACAAGTTATAACTCACTCCCATGTACAGATGTACAAGTTATAACTCCCATGTACAGATGTACAAGTTATACCTCACTGTACAGATGTACAAGTTATAACTCACTCCCATGTACAGATGTACAAGTTATACCTCACTCCCATGTACAGATGTACAAGTTATACCTCACTCCCATGTACAGATGTACAAGTTATAACTCACTCCCATGTACAGATGTACAAGTTATAACTCACTCCCATGTACAGATGTACAAGTTATACCTCACTCCCGTGTACAGATGTACAAGTTATAACTCACTCCCATGTACAGATGTACAAGTTATAACTCACTCCCATGTACAGATGTACAAGTTATACCTCACTCCCATGTACAGATGTACAAGTTATAACTCACTCCCATGTACAGATGTACAAGTTATAACTCACTGTACCCATGTACAGATGTACAAGTTATAACTCACTCCCATGTACAGATGTACAAGTTATAACTCACTCCCATGTACAGATGTACAAGTTATAACTCACTCCCATGTACAGATGTACAAGTTATAACTCACTCCCATGTACAGATGTACAAGTTATAACTCACTCCCATGTACAGATGTACAAGTTATAACTCACTCCCATGTACAGATGTACAAGTTATAACTCACTCCCATGTACAGATGTACAAGTTATAACTCACTCCCGTGTACAGATGTACAAGTTATAACTCACTCCCATGTACAGATGTACAAGTTATACCTCACTCCCATGTACAGATGTACAAGTTATAACTCACTCCCATGTACAGATGTACAAGTTATAACTCACTCCCATGTACAGATGTACAAGTTATAACTCACTCCCATGTACAGATGTACAAGTTATAACTCACTCCCATGTACAGATGTACAAGTTATAACTCACTCCCATGTACAGATGTACAAGTTATACCTCACTCCCATGTACAGATGTACAAGTTATAACTCACTCCCATGTACAGATGTACAAGTTATAACTCACTCCCATGTACAGATGTACAAGTTATAACTCACTCCCATGTACAGATGTACAAGTTATAACTCACTCCCATGTACAGATGTACAAGTTATACCTCACTCCCATGTACAGATGTACAAGTTATAACTCACTCCCGTGTACAGATGTACAAGTTATAACTCACTCCCATGTACAGATGTACAAGTTATACCTCACTCCCATGTACAGATGTACAAGTTATACCTCACTCCCATGTACAGATGTACAAGTTATAACTCACTCCCGTGTACAGATGTACAAGTTATAACTCACTCACAGATGTACAAGTTATAACTCACTCCCATGTACAGATGTACAGATGTACAAGTTATACCTCACTCCCGTGTACAGATGTACAAGTTATAACTCACTCCCATGTACAGATGTACAAGTTATACCTCACTCCCGTGTACAGATGTACAAGTTATAACTCACTCCCATGTACAGATGTACAAGTTATAACTCACTCCCATGTACAGATGTACAAGTTATAACTCACTCCCATGTACAGATGTACAAGTTATAACTCACTCCCATGTACAGATGTACAAGTTATAACTCACTCCCATGTACAGATGTACAAGTTATACCTCACTCCCGTGTACAGATGTACAAGTTATAACTCACTCCCATGTACAGATGTACAAGTTATAACTCACTCCCATGTACAGATGTACAAGTTATAACTCACTCCCATGTACAGATGTACAAGTTATAACTCACTCCCATGTACAGATGTACAAGTTATAACTCACTCCCGTGTACAGATGTACAAGTTATACCTCACTCCCGTGTACAGATGTACAAGTTATAACTCACTCCCATGTACAGATGTACAAGTTATAACTCACTCCCATGTACAGATGTACAAGTTATAACTCACTCCCATGTACAGATGTACAAGTTATAACTCACTCCCATGTACAGATGTACAAGTTATGTACAAGTACAAGTATAACTCACTCCCATCTACAGATGTACAAGTTATACCTCACTCCCGTGTACAGATGTACAAGTTATAACTCACTCCCATGTACAGATGTACAAGTTATACCTCACTCCCATGTACAGATGTACAAGTTATAACTCACTCCCGTGTACAGATGTACAAGTTATACCTCACTCCCGTGTACAGATGTACAAGTTATAACTCACTCCCATGTACAGATGTACAAGTTATAACTCACTCCCATGTACAGATGTACAAGTTATAACTCACTCCCATGTACAGATGTACAAGTTATAACTCACTCCCATGTACAGATGTACAAGTTATAACTCACTCCCATGTACAGATGTACAAGTTATACCTCACTCCCGTGTACAGATGTACAAGTTATAACTCACTCCCATGTACAGATGTACAAGTTATAACTCACTCCCATGTACAGATGTACAAGTTATAACTCACTCCCATGTACAGATGTACAAGTTATAACTCACTCCCGTGTACAGATGTACAAGTTATAACTCACTCCAATATAAAACTATAGCAGCAGTTAGGTTATGTTGGGATGAAGGAGGTAGGAAGGTGTTGAGTGCCAGTGATGGAGTGCCAGTGATGGTGTGCCAGTGATGGTGTGCCAGTGAGGGTGTGCCAGTGATGGTGTGCCAGTGATGGTGTGCCAGTGAGGGTGTACCAGTGATGGTGTGCCAGTGATGGAGTGCCAGTGATGGAGTGCCAGTGATGGTGTGCCAGTGATGGTGTGCCAGTGAGGGTGTGCCAGTGATGGTGTGCCAGTGATGGTGTGCCAGTGATGGTGTACCAGTGAGGGTGTACCAGTGATGGTGTGCCAGTGATGGTGTACCAGTGATGGTGTACCAGTGAGGGTGTGCCAGTGATGGAGTGCCAGTGATGGAGTGCCAGTGATGGTGTGCCAGTGATGGTGTGCCAGTGAGGGTGTGCCAGTGATGGTGTGCCAGTGATGGTGTGCCAGTGAGGGTGTGCCAGTGATGGTGTGCCAGTGATGGTGTGCCAGTGATGGTGTGCCAGTGATGGTGTACCAGTGAGGGTGTACCAGTGATGGTGTGCCAGTGATGGTGTACCAGTGATGGTGTACCAGTGATGGTGTACCAGTGATGGTGTGCCAGTGATGGTGTGCCAGTGATGGTGTACCAGTGATGGTGTGCCAGTGATGGTGTACCAGTGATGGTGTGCCAGTGATGGTGTACCAGTGATGGTGTGCCAGTGATGGTGTACCAGTGAGGGTGTACCAGTGATGGTGTACCAGTGATGGTGTGCCAGTGATGGTGTACCAGTGATGGTGTGCCAGTGATGGTGTGCCAGTGATGGAGTGCCAGTGATGGTGTGCCAGTGATGGTGTGCCAGTGATGGTGTGCCAGTGAGGGTGTGCCAGTGATGGTGTACCAGTGATGGTGTGCCAGTGATGGTGTGCCAGTGATGGTGTGCCAGTGATGGTGTGCCAGTGATGGTGTACCAGTGATGGTGTGCCAGTGAGGGTGTACCAGTGATGGTGTGCCAGTGATGGTGTACCAGTGATGGTGTGCCAGTGATGGTGTACCAGTGATGGTGTGCCAGTGATGGTGTACCAGTGATGGTGTGCCAGTGATGGTGTACCAGTGATGGTGTGCCAGTGATGGCGTACCAGTGATGGTGTGCCAGTGATGGTGTACCAGTGATGGTGTGCCAGTGATGGTGTACCAGTGATGGTGTGCCAGTGAGGGTGTGCCAGTGATGGTGTGCCAGTGATGGTGTACCAGTGATGGTGTGCCAGTGATGGTGTACCAGTGATGGTGTGCCAGTGATGGTGTGCCAGTGATGGTGTGCCAGTGAGGGTGTGCCAGTGATGGTGTGCCAGTGATGGTGTGCCAGTGAGGGTGTGCCAGTGATGGTGTGCCAGTGAGGGTGTGCCAGTGATGGTGTACCAGTGATGGTGTGCCAGTGAGGGTGTGCCAGTGATGGTGTGCCAGTGAGGGTGTGCCAGTGATTGTGTGCCAGTGATGGTGTACCAGTGATGGTGTGCCAGTGATGGTGTGCCAGTGAGGGTGTACCAGTGAGGGTGTGCCAGTGATGGTGTGCCAGTGATGGTGTGCCAGTGATGGTGTGCCAGTGATGGTGTGCCAGTGATGGTGTGCCAGTGATGGTGTGCCAGTGATGGTGTGCCAGTGATGGTGTACCAGTGATGGTGTGCCAGTGATGGTGTACCAGTGATGGTGTGCCAGTGAGGGTGTGCCAGTGAGGGTGTGCCAGTGATGGTGTGCCAGTGAGGGTGTGCCAGTGATGGTGTGCCAGTGAGGGTGTGCCAGTGATGGTGTGCCAGTGATGGTGTACCAGTGATGGTGTGCCAGTGAGGGTGTGCCAGTGATGGTGTGCCAGTGAGGGTGTGCCAGTGATGGTGTGCCAGTGATGGTGTGCCAGTGATGGTGTACCAGTGATGGTGTGCCAGTGAGGGTGTGCCAGTGATGGTGTGCCAGTGATGGTGTGCCAGTGATGGTGTGCCAGTGATGGTGTACCAGTGATGGTGTGCCAGTGATGGTGTGCCAGTGATGGTGTGCCAGTGAGGGTGTGCCAGTCGTGCACTCTGCCTAATATTATTAACACAAACAATCTGGCCTTCATTTCAAGGCAACTTCTTGGACAGTGTCAAAACAGGACGGTGTGTGTGTGGCTCTGGTACACTACGCATATATGACAAGCGGCTCTCACGAATTCCTTGGCAGCGAGTCTTGGCCAACGTGTAGACCCGGGCGACGAGGTCTACTTGGCAGCGAGTCTTGGCCAACGTGTAGACCCGGGCGACGAGGTCTACATGGTACAATAGTAATATAGCATTATGGGGAGGATATTTTGTCCATTTTATGTCCTATGTTGACCTTAGCAGCCATCTTGAAAAGTGACCTCTAGTGACGACTTACTGAACTTTTTAACAAAATATTTGTCCTTTTGTACACTTATTATTATTATTATTATTATTATTATTATTATTATTATTATTATCTTGTCTGATAATACTGATACAGTGTACAGTGTCATCACAACACTGCACTTGCTGATACAGTGTACAGTGTCGTCACAACACTCACTGGTACAGTGTACAGTGTCGCCACTGGTACAGTGTACAGTGTCGTTGCAACACTCACTGGTACAGTGTCGTCACAACACTCACTGGTACAGTGTCGTCACAGCACTCACTGATACAGTGTCGTTACAACACTCACTGGTACAGTGTCGTTACAACACTCACTGGTACAGTGTCGTCACAACACTGGTACAGTGTAGTGTCGTCACAATGGTACAGTGTAGTGTCGTCACAACACTCACTGGTACAGTGTCGTCACATCACTGGTACAGTGTAGAATCGGCACAACACTCACTGGTACAGTGTCGTCACAGCACTCACCGGTACAGTGTCGGCACAACACTCACTGTTACAGTATCAGCACAACACTCACTGGTACAGTGTCGTCACAACACTCACTGTTACAGTGTCGTCACAACACTCACTGGTACAGCGTCGTCACAACACTCACTGGTACAGTGTCGTCACAACACTCACTGGTACAGTGTCGTCACAACACTCACTGGTACAGTGTCGTCACAACACTCACTGGTACAGTGTCGTCACAACACTCACTGGTACAGTGTCGTCACAACACTCACTGGTACAGTGTCGTCACAACACTCACTGGTACAGTGGCGTCACAACACTCACTGTTACAGTGTCGTCACAACACTCACTTGTACAGTGTCGTCACAACACTCACTGTTACAGTGTCGTCACAACACTCACTGGTACAGTGTCGTCACAACACTCACTGGTACAGTGTCGTCACACCACTCACTGGTACAGTGTCGTCACAACACTCACTGGTACAGTGTCGTCACAACACTCACTGGTAGTGTCGTCACAACACTCACTGTTACAGTGTCGTCACAACACTCACTGGTACAGTGTCGTCACAACACTCACTGTTAGTGTCGTCACAACACTCACTGGTACAGTGTCGTCACAACACTCACTGGTACAGTGTCGTCACAACACTCACTGGTACAGTGTCGTCACAACACTCACTGGTACAGTGTCGTCACAACACTCACTGTTAGTGTCGTCACAACACTCACTGTTAGTGTCGTCACAACACTCACTGGTACAGTGTCGTCACAACACTCACTGTTAGTGTCGTCACAACACTCACTGTTAGTGTCGTCACAACACTCACTGTTAGTGTCGTCACAACACTCACTGGTACAGTGTCGTCACAACACTCACTGGTACAGTGTCGTCACAACACTCACTGGTACAGTGTCGTCACAACACTCACTGGTACAGTGTCGTCACAACACTCACTGGTACAGTGTCGTCACAACACTCACTGTTACAGTGTCGTCACAACACTCACTGGTACAGTGTCGTCACAACACTCACTGGTACAGTGTCGTCACAACACTCACTGGTACAGTGTCGTCACAACACTCACTGGTACAGTGTCGTCACAACACTCACTGGTACAGTGTCGTCACAACACTCACTGGTACAGTGTCGTCACAACACTCACTGTTACAGTGTCGTCACAACACTCACTGGTACAGTGGCGTCACAACACTCACTGGTACAGTGTCGTCACAACACTCACTGGTACAGTGTCGTCACAACACTCACTGGTACAGTGTCGTCACAACACTCACTGGTACAGTGTCGTCACAACACTCACTGTTACAGTGTCGTCACAACACTCACTGGTACAGTGTCGTCACAACACTCACTGTTACAGTGTCGTCACAACACTCACTGGTACAGTGTCGTCACAACACTCACTGGTACAGTGTCGTCACAACACTCACTGGTACAGTGTCGTCACAACACTCACTGGTACAGTGTCGTCACAACACTCACTGGTACAGTGTCGTCACAACACTCACTGGTACAGTGTCGTCACAACACTCACTGGTACAGTGTCGTCACAACACTCACTGGTACAGTGTCGTCACAACACTCACTGGTACAGTGTCGTCACAACACTCACTGGTACAGTGTCGTCACAACACTCACTGTTACAGTGTCGTCACAACACTCACTGGTACAGTGTCGTCACAACACTCACTGGTACAGTGTCGTCACAACACAACACTTGGTTTAGTGTAAATCTCCCTCACCTACAGCACCACACAGCTAAACCTGTGTTCTTTTCCTGTAATTCCCTATTTGGGATTGCAGGGGTCGAGTTACAGTTCCTGGCCCCTGTGTTGTCTGAGTGGTGTGGTCAGTACGTTGCTGTGCTGGCCAGACTCTCGTCTGCACCATCCTTAGTTATCTGCAGAACATAAGAACATAAGAAAGAAGGAACACTGCAACAGGGCTACTGACTCATGCGGAGCAGGTCCATGTCTCCCCCCCCCCCGGATTAGCCCAATGACAGCCCCCCAGATCAGCCCAATGACCCACCCAGTCTGGTCACCTCCACTCAAGGATGGAGCACGGCACCAGACTCAGCAGCACAAGCTAGTCAGGTCCAACTCACACCCACTCGTGTATTTATCTAACCTATTTTTAAAACTACACAACGTTTTAGCCTCAATAACTGTACTCGGGAGTTTGTTCCACTCATTTACAACTCTATTACCAAACCAGTGCTTTCCTATATCCTTCCTGAATCTGTATTTTTCCAACTTGAAATCATTGCTGCGAGTCCTGTTTTGGCTGGAAATTTTCAGCACGCTATTTACATCCCCTTTATTTATTCCTGTTTTCCATTCATACACCTCAGTCATATTCCTCCTAATTCTATGCCTTTCGAGAGAGTGCAGATTCAGGGCCCTCAGTCTATCCTCATAGGGAAGATTTCTGATACATGGGATCATCTTTGTCATCCTCCTCTGTACATTTTCCAGAGCATTTATATCCATTCTGTAATACGGTGACCAAAACTGTGCAGCATAATCTAAATGAGGCCTAACCAAGGATATATAGAGTTGAAGAACAACCTGAGGACTTCTATTATTTATACTTCTAGATATGAAGCCAAGAATTCTGTTAGCTTTATTGCGAACACTAATGCACTGTTGTCTTTGTTTTAGATTACTGCTAACCAGAACTCCTAAATCCTTTTCGCAATCAGTAGTATTAAGATCTACATTATTTAGTTTATATGTGGCATGGTTATTTAACTGTCCAACATTTAGAACTTTGCATTTGTCTATATTAAACTGCATCTGCCACTTCTCCGACCATTGCATCAGTCTATTCAAATCATCCTGAAGTGCTCTAGTGTCCTCATTAGAATGAATTGGACGGCCTATTTTGGTGTCATTAGCAAATTTGCTTATGTCGCTATTTATTCCCTCATCTATGTCGTTTATGTAAATTGTGAACAACAACGGGCCCTACACTGACCTCTGTAGAACACCGCTTGTGACGTGCCCCCATTCTGATTTCTCCCCATTTATGCAAACTCTCTGCTGCCTATGTGTCAGCCATGCCTCTACCCAGAAAAAAATTTCTCTTCCTATTCCGTGTGCCTTAAGTTTCCTCAATAGCTTCTGGTGTGGAACTCTATCGAAAGCCTTACTGAAGTCCATATACACAATATCATATTCATTACCATGATCTACCTCCTCAAACGCCTTAGTGAATAAAGTTAGTAAATTAGTAAGACAGGAACGCCCCTTTTTAAAACCGTGTTGAGATTCATTAATCAGTCTATACCTCTCAAGATGGCTACGAATTGCTTCGGCAATTATTGATTCCATAAATTTTCCCACTATGGAGGTAAGGCTTATTGGTCTATAGTTCGAAGCTAAGGACCTGTCACCTACCTTGTAAATAGGTATTACATTTGCCATTTTCCACTATCAGGCACTATGCCAGTTTGTAGTGATACGTTAAAAAGATTAGCCAATGCAGAACCATTCTAACTTTGTTACATTATTAGTTAGTTTTTCGTAACTTACTATAGTGTACCAAATATTTCGGCCACAATGTTCCTTATCATCTAACCTAACTACAGTTAACGTAATGTAATTTAGGCCTAATCCAACCCAGCCTAACTTACTGTTATCAGATTTTGGTAATTGTTGTTGTAATCTAATTATTCGATTTAGCGCATAGTTATGATTATAATTGTAATGAAACAGATATATATTTCGTGATGTTGAGAGATGTTACACTAAACATGACAACTTCGTTCACTTCGTCCAGTCATGTTACAACACTCACACTTCTCTCTGATGAACACAAAATCGACTAATGTGAAGGTCTTCAGTAAAGTGACCTTGATATCAAGGTCGCCAGTAAAGTGACCTTGATATGAAGGTCTTCAGTAAAGTGACCTTGATATGAAGGTCTTCAGTAAAGTGACCTTCATATCAA
The DNA here is from genome assembly GCF_038502225.1 of Cherax quadricarinatus. Taxonomy (NCBI): domain Eukaryota; kingdom Metazoa; phylum Arthropoda; class Malacostraca; order Decapoda; family Parastacidae; genus Cherax; species Cherax quadricarinatus. Next base: position 23,515,631 of record NC_091333.1, on the reverse strand, counting down.
GGTCGCCAGTAAAGTGACCTTGATATGAAGGTCTTCAGTAAAGCGACCTTGAGGTGAAGGTCTTCAGTAAAGTGACCTTATATGAAGGTCTTCAGTAAAGTGACCTTATATGAAGGTCTTCAGTAAAGTGACCTTATATGAAGGTCTTCAGTAAAGTGATCTTAGCGTGAAGGTCTTCAGTAAAGTGACCTCGTCCCTCTCCTTCTCTGTCAATTCATTCAGCAAGTCACAGGAGTGTAGTTATGTCAGGTGGTCCCTGAGCACCACTACATGGTAGAAGACAGCTCAGAGAGCGTGGAGTAACACTGTAGTCCTCCAACTAAAACACCCTTGATCAAGTCACAGCTGCCATTCCTGCAGTGCAAGTCACTGATCCAACTCACACAGTGCTCCTCTCGGGTCTTAGTGTAATGACGAAAATTTATGGAAAAAAATTGCTGAATTTCAGACGATAATATATCGTCTGAAAGTCAGCTAGGACTGTATACCTAGCTGACGTCAGTGATATACTACTATATAGAAAGCCGCTTGTTATGCAGAGCGTTTCGGGCAAATGAGGTCAGTTTTGTTCCAGGATGCGACCCACACCAGTCGACTAACACCCAGATACCCATTTTATACTGATGGGTGAGCAGGAACAGCAGTCTCATGGAAATACGTCCTAATGTTTTCCAGCCGTACCAGAGATTCTAACTCCGGACCTCAGTGTGTGAGCTGAGTGCGCTAGGGATCGAGCTACGGGACACCTGGTAGGCGGGATTGAAGACATTGATACCCACGATGTTTCTTACTTTCTCACTAGATGTCTCTTTTTTTTCTAAGCTAACCTATTCTTTTTTTTATGTTATTCATCCTTCAGCAGTGACAGACTGTGCACGGCATTCTTAAGTCTGTGTTGAAAATAGTCCTAAACTTTTCTAGGGATGAGTCAAAGTGAATGCAAGTCACACTTCCAGTCAAACTACCAGGATACGAAGTTCCAAAAAGAAATCGCCCGTTTCTCAGCCATGAGTGTGCGTCACTCTGGAAACTTTCAACAGTTCCCTTCACTGAGACTGGCACAAGTCTCGCCCCACAGACTTTCTACACTGCGGCAACTATACCTTACTCTTCCTATTAACACTGAATACAAGGGTGGTAGGTGCCTGATATTTGCATTGTCTGAGTCTGACCTCCGTAACAGATGGTTTGTTAGGTACACACTGACTTTATTAAAATAATCCATACCACAACACAGTGCCCAGGTGAGAGAGAACCTCGACTCCTCTGCTCTTTCAACACTGAGGGTCCTACCTAGACTCTACCTGGGGAATGTTCCTGGGGTCAGCGCCCCCGCGGCTTGGTCTCGTGCAACTACATTATATTCCTGCAAAACGTCAAACAGTTGGTATGAGACCATACATGTGCATCTACTCTAGCTGATACCTTCCATTTAGCATTGGTCAGTTGGGCTGTGCTGCTGATCATAAGACAGTAAACAACCTCAGTAACTATGGAGACTTTGTCCACTAGTTCTACTTTGTGACAGTTGTGTCGGATATCAGTTAGGTTAGGTAAGGTTCGTCAGGAAACAGGACAAATGTTTCCTGACGCGGGTCTTAGTCAGATGATGACCCGCCTTTGGAGCATTTGGTCATCTGACCGAGGCCTTCCGCTGGCTTACCGGTCCACCCCTTTAAAAATTATGGTCATTTATAACCATTAATCTCGGATATCAGTTTCCTCAGAGAACTGGATTTCCGGTTCATTGAAACTAATAGCAAGACGGTATTGAAAAATCTTTGCAGGCTGGCATGGTACAGTGGATGACGTACTGGCCTGGTAATGTTAGGACTGACTTCCCCTGAATTCGAACCCCACTCTATTCACTGAGTTGTTTACAATCGTGTTAGTACGATTTTGCGAGTCATTAATAACGGCTTTGAAGGGACTTGAGCTAGAGCACGGCACAGTCACGCTGGTGTGAGAGTCTTCTATAAAACCCTGCATTTGTGGTCACAGTGGTGGCCCATGCTACCCCTCCTAGCGTATAATTGCTCTGCCATTATGAGGATTCTAAGAACGCTAGAGTCAATAAGGCAGTGAGCATAAGCACACTGTTGATCTTCACATCACTTCTCAGTGACACAAGTACAAGAGTTCGTCTGAGCCCACAGAAACACCTTTGGACACTAAGCACAAATATTCCGCCTCGCACCAGAAGCAGCGTCAGAGTTAAAAAACTGTTCTTCACTTGTTAACCCACTTATATTGTCACTACAATGAACACCTTACCTTCTGTTGTGACTCTTCCTACTGCCTGCTCTTGTCATCCTCCCTGCTGCCCTACCTAATCAAGACCCCTCAATGAACGACTGACTGCCTGCTAGTGCTGCCTGCTAGTGCTGCCTGCTAGTGCTACCTGCTAGTGCTACCTGCTAGTGCTACCTGCTAGTGCTACCTGCTAGTGCTGCCTGCTAGTGCTACCTGCTCCTTCTGTTCTTCACATCGCCCACGAGTGCTAAACTGCTGGATTAAACTCTGACTCTTTCTCTACACCTGAAGATGCTCCTCTCCAGCGCTATTCTTTGCCTGTCCCCACTCGATTAGAAACGCACTCAGTGTGGTTCAATCCCTGATACGAGTGGAAACATTAGGACGTGTTTCCTTAAGATACCTGCTTTCCCCTTTCACCTATAAGTAAAATAGATACCTGGGTGTTAGTCGGCAGGTATGGGTCGCATCCTGGGGATAAAATTGACCTAATTTGCTCGAAATGCTCTTCCTAACAAGTGGCTTTCTATATAGTAGTTCATCACTGATGTCAGCTGGGCCTGTATACCTTGTACATGTACTTGTAGAAATAAAGTTTATTACTCTAAGACTCGCCCTTCGGGGATTTTTCTCTATGTAGTCTAGTCTAGATGACCAATTATCGTGCTATGCTAACAGTGTTCATTTGGGAAGTATCTTTACAAGGAGAGAGAAACCTGCGAGTCTCGGCAGAAAGCCTCTAGTTACGAGGGTCAGACACACACTCGTGAGCTAAATCCATTATATTTAGTTACGTCTCTCGTAAACTTGGAATTCGACCTGTGGAGTTTAATGTACTATATATTGAACAATTGTTTTCAAAATTTTTAATATTAAATTATATTTGAGTGTTTAAAACGTTTGGCCCGGTGGCCTGGTGGCTAAAGCTCCCGCTTCACACACGGAGGGCCCGGGTTCGATTCCCGGCGGGTGGAAACATTTCGACACGTTTCCTTACACCTGTTGTCCTGTTCACCTAGCAGCAAATAGGTACCTGGGTGTTAGTCGACTGGTGTGGGTCGCATCCTGGGGGACAATATTAAGGACCCCAATGGAAATAAGTTAGACAGTCCTCGATGACGCACTGACTTTCTTGGGTTATCCTGGGTGGCTAACCCTCCGGGGTTAAAAAACCGAACGAAATCTTATTCTTATTCTTATTCTTTTAATTCTGATTGACTTTCACTACAACACAATTTGTTTAAATTTTGAAGATGGTTGATTTTTTCAGAAATTTGTTTGGAGGTGAGAAACCGTTATGTTGGTTGTAACTTACTGGAAAAACAGTAAATAATTAATATCAAACAATGTTTTCGAAGGATCAGTTGTCTCACCTGATAATGTTTGGGAATGTTGAAAATTGTCAAAAACCAAATGTTAAAATGTAGGAAAGCAATTAACAAAAGGTGTAATTGGGTGAATTTTAGTAGACGGACATGATAAGAGGGGATAACCCGCTGGTGTACTTGTGTTAACACTGCTGACATTACTTGTGTTAACACTGCTGACATTACTTGTGTTAACACTGCTGACATTACTTGTGTTAACACTGCTGACATTACTTGTGTTAACACAAGTAATGTCAGCAGTGGAGTGTTAACACAAGTAATGTCAGCAGTGGAGTGTTAACACAAGTAATGTCAGCAGTGGAGTGTTAACACAAGTAATGTCAGCAGTGGAGTGTTAACACAAGTAATGTCAGCAGTGGAGTGTTAACACAAGTAATGTCAGCAGTGTTAACACTCCACTGCTGACATTACTTATAACCTCCATCCCTTAACTCGCTAAATTAACCTAAATGCTGATAACGTTATTATTATTGTTTTATTAATTATTATAATCAAGGGGAAGCGCTAAACTCGTAGGATTATACAGCGCTTGTAGGGAGGGGTATGGAAGGTATTCAGGCTTAATTTAGGGAACTGGAGCACAGATCCAGTTCCATAGATCAAGAGCCCCTTACCAGCGTCAAGGAACCACTCTGGAGGGGTATTTACTATGTAATTCTTAACAAGAATAATAATTTGTTTTTCTACAAGTACATGTACTTAATGAATCAGTCATCTCTACATAAAGTTGTGTTGGTCAGGGATAATACGTCAGCAACTTGAAGGTGATAACTCAGCACTTTCCTCTGTTGTGTTGGTCAGGGATAATACGTCAGCAACCTGAAGGTGATAACTCAGCACTTTCCTCTGTTGTGTTGGTCAGGGATAATACGTCAGCAACTTGAAGGTGATAACTCAGCACTTTCCTCTGTTGTGTTGGTCAGGGATAATACGTCAGCAACTTGAAGGTGATAACTCAGCACTGAATAATACGTCAGCAACCTGATAACTCAGCACTTTCCTCTGTTGTGTTGGTCAGGGATAATACGTCAGCAACTTGAAGGTGATAACTCAGCACTTTCCTCTGTTGTGTTGGTCAGGGATAATACGTCAGCAACATGAAGGTGATAACTCAGCACTTTCCTCTGAAGTTATTTTTTCTCTGAAGTTTTTAGGTCCTCGGAGACTTCATGAAGACTAAGTGTTGAAACTGGAAATGAAGGCAGAAACTTCAAGCTTACTAAGAGCAAGAATGAAATCTGTTAGAATTAGTGAAGTGCCAGGAATA